>NC_137006.1:557500-562500 GCF_032717465.1 Coenobita brevimanus | reverse complement strand
TATATCTCAGTTTTTTTTGTCATACCTTTTTTCCAACTTGGCCTAAACCTGCTCTCTCTCCATGACCCCGGTTCACATCGGTTAAGAAGCTCCCTAACACCTTTTCCTGACCGATTTATTCTTGGGTAAGGCTGGTAATATTTTTTTGTACGTTATTTATGCGGGATATGGATGTGTTAGATGCATTTACATGATTCAGAAGAGGACAGTAACGTATAGTAAGCAAAATAAATCGCTTAGGAAAGGGTGTTAGGGAACTTCCTTAACCTACGAGAATACGATGCTAATCACGAAGAAGTGTTATTAAAAAGAATGTAGAGCCGTAGCTTTGTCTTTTTCTGCTGCTAAAGGACGAAAATGAAGGCCAGGTTGATGTGAAAGTCTTATACCACCCCAACACCTCTTCCTGAGCGATTTATTTTGTTTTTAGCACCTCTTTGGCGTGTATAAATCCTTCCCATATCGCCATACTCTGCATAAATAACGAGCATGCTGAAGGATATGAATCAGAAATAAATAAATCGCTAAAGAAGAGGTGTTAGGGAGTTTCCTATGAATCACGCAGCTGAATAAAACCGTCTGAGAAAGATAATAGTTTGCTTAAGTCAGTATTTATTTATTTATTTATTTTTTTTTAGTATATGCGTAATTTAATGTTATGTCGCATGTACAGTTAGCGGCATATAAACCTGGTACAGCATCCATGTCTGGCATCCGTAACACTTGTCAGCCTTCGACTTAATCGCGTGTTTGTTGGTGCATAAACGGAGATGCTGAATACTAGTTGACCTGGCCAGGTAACTGTGACACACACACACACACACACACACACACACACACACACACACACACACACACACACACACTGTCCCAGGTGCGTGTGTGGCCAACTGTATATGTAGGTTTTAAATTCTTCTGTTATAGTCAAAATATAGGAACTAATGCCATATTTTATTATTATTCCAGGTATAAGTTGTGGTAGGTAAGGGCTCCCATCACCATCCACTCACCTGATGTAGTGCTACCTTCAGGTGACCCTACACTGAGGTGCAACACAGGTGATTTCAGGTACTCCACGAAATTATTTACTACGCTGGGTGGTAATCATAGCAGCAGTTGATGGAGGCTTGTGGTTTAGTGGGTTTAGGCGCTTCAGTCTTAAGGGAGGTTGGTGATACAGGTAAACACAGATAGATAGATAGGTAGATAGACTGACATTTAAATTGATAGACAAATAGATACATAGATAGACAAATACGTAGATGTAAATAGATAGACAGCAGATAGATAGATACAGTAGATAGATAGATAGACAGACAAACAGATGGATAGATAGATAGATAGACAGATAGATAGATAGCTAGATAGACAGACAAAGAGACAGACTGATAGATAGATAGATAGATGATTAGACAGAGTAGGTAAGATCATGAACTGGCCAACTCCATGACTCAGCACTTCTAATAATGGCGACAGACAGCCAAGATCCCTGGGGAGGAATGTGGTGGATAGATAGATAGATAGATAGACAGACAGACAGACAGACAGGTAAGTAGGTAGGTAGATAGATAGATAGACAGAGATAGGAAGGTAGGTTGGTAGGTAGGTGGATGGATAGATAGATAGATAGATAGACAGACAGGTAAGTAGGTAGGTAGATAGATAGATAGACAGATAGGAAGGTAGGTTGGTAGGTAGGTGGATGGATAGATAGATAAATAGATAGATAGATAGAAGTCGAGGTAGGTATGTAGGTAGATGGATAGATAGATAGATAGATAGATGGAAGTAGAGGTTGGTAGGTAGGTAGCTGGATGGATAGGTAGACAGAAATAGGTAGGTAGGCAGATAGATAGATAGATAGATAGATATAGAGGTAGGTATGTAGGTAGATGGATGGATAGATAGACAGGTAGATAGATAGATAGATAAATAAATAGAAACAGGTAGGGTAGGTACATGGATAGAGAGAGAGAGAGATAGACAGATAGACATGTAGATGGATGTGGCGATAGACATGTATGTGAATATGGAGATGGATAAATAGACAGATAGATAGGTAGGTAGAAAGATAGGTTGACTGACAGATGAATGGACAGATAGATAGACAGACAGGCAGAGATAGATAGATAGACAGACAGATAGATATAAGCTCAAAAATACCACACATCACACAGTACTCCAAAGAAAACGACAAAGACAAGATTCCTAACAAGAATTTTGAAAGAAAGGAATAATACGATCTTTCTGGGGGAGGAAGAGAGGAGAAATATTTGAGGCAATTATCTTTACGGCAAGAAAATCGAAGGAACGGAGCAATTGTATCTTTTTTTGGATGGAAGAGAGGAAGAATATTTGAAGCAATTATCTTTGCGGCGTTCCCAAGGTCTTACTCTTTACCTCTTGCCTTTATAAATGTAACTCCAACTGGATTTTATGAGGTGGGTTGGGGCAAGGGTGGGGCAAGGGTGGGTTAGGCAAGTGTAGGGTAGGGTTGAGGTAGGTTTGGGTAGGGTTGGGTTAGGTTAGGGTGAGATAATAATAATCTATCTACTATCTACAGCCCGACGCCCTAATCCCGCAAAGGGTGGCCGCAGACAAAACGCCTCCAAGTCACTCTGTCACCCACCATTTGACTCCCCTCCCCCCAACTCACCCCCCCCTCCCTCATATACCTCTCAACTCCATCCCTCCACCTCATCCTCGGTCTACCCCTCCCTCTCCCTCCCTCCACCTCACCTACATACACCCTCCTAGTCAGTCTTTCATTCTCCATCCTCTCCACATGTCCAAACCACCTCAGTGTATTTCTCCTAATCTTTTCAACCACATCCACATCCACCCCACAACGTTCCTTCACTTCTTCATTCGTCAACCTGTCCCTCCATGTCACTCCACATGCTCCTCTCAAGTAACTCATTTCCACTGCTCTCACTCTTGACTTGTTCCCCTCTTGCAAGGTCCACGCCTCGCTTCCATACGTCAGGGTAGGGATCACAATACCATCATGCAGTGACTTCTTAACTTCCATACTCACCTCCCTATTTCTCATCACTGCTTTCAGTGTGCCAACAACCTTCCTTCCCTGCTGTACCCTTTCACGTACTTCATCCCCCAAAGTTCCATCCTTACTCATCACACTACCCAAGTACTTGAATGCACTCACATTCTCCATATCCTCACCATCCAACCTCACTGCACACTCTGTGACTTCATTCCTCTCAAACACCATAACTTTACTTTTGTTTACATTAACTTTCAGCTTCCTCCTCCTACACACTGTCCCAAATTCATTCACCAAACCTTGCAACTCCCATTCATCTTCACTCAACAATACTGTATCATCAGCAAACAGCAACACCGGAAGCTTCCAAATCTCACCCTCATTCATTAGGGCCACCCCCACATCCACTGCCCTACCTTGTACCTCCTTTACGACCCCATCCATATATATATTAAACAGCCATGGAGACATTACACACCCCTGTTTCAGTCCCACATTGAGATCAAAGAACTCACTCAGCTCACCATCCACTCGCACCGTAGCCCTAGCTCCCTCGTACATACTCTTCACAGCACTCAACAATTTCCCCTCCACTCCATATATTCTTAATACCTTCCACATACCTTTCCTATCTATTCTGTCATAAGCTTTCTCCAAGTCCATGAAGGCAGCGTACACTTTCCTTCCCTTCTCTAGATACTTCTCCACTAAACATCTTAGAACAAATATCTGATCTACACACCCTTTTCCCTTCCTAAATCCCCCTTGTTCTTCTCCAACTAGCTCCTCTGTCATATGCCTAACCCTATCAATGAGTATTCTACCATATATTTTACCAGTCACACTAAGAAGGCAAATACCCCTATGGTTACCACATACTTCTCTCTCCCCTTTTCCTTTGTACAGAGGAACAATTATACCTGATTTCCAGTCCTCTGGAACCCTTCCCTCTTCCCAAGCCAATCTACACAACTTCCATATCCACTCCACAACAATCTCACCCTCATACCTAAGTATTTCACCACACACTCCATCAATTCCTGGGGCCTTTCCCAGCTTAATCTTCTTCATCGCTTCCACTACTTCCGACCTACTGATCTCTTCCTCCCTCCTCTCATCTCTTCTTCTCCCAGCCATTCCCCAACCACTTATACTCACACTGCTCTCACTCTCTACATTCAACAAATCCTCAAAGTGCTCCTTCCATCTCTTCAATTTCTCTCTCTTCTCCACCAACAATCTATTATTCCTATCTTTCACTCCCCTACTATTTCCCCTTTCACACTGCCTTACTTTCTTTACCTCCTTCCAAAACAATTTCTTACTCTCCCTCCATTTCACACTCAGATTCCTCCCAAACTCTTCATCCACTTTCTTCTTACTCTCCTTCACCAGTCTCTTAACCTCCCTTCTCCTGCTCACATATACCTCTCTCTTCTCTCTCTCATCTTCTCCCCTACCTCTACTCGCCAACCATTCACCATATGCCTTCTTCTTTTGTTCCACAGCTCGTTTCACCTCATCATTCCACCATGCTGTCCCTTGCACACCCTTGCATCTCCTCCTCACTCCACAAACCACCTCACACGCTGCGCTTATCTCTTCCGTGAATATCTTACATACGTCTTCCACCCCTTCCATCTGCTCTAGCTCATACCTTCCCAATCTTTCTTCCACTATGCTCTTATACTCTGTCCTCTTCTCACTATCTTGCAATTTCTCCACTCTTCTCACAGGAGCTGCTTCCTCCTGTCTTCCCCTTCGCCTCCTCAACCACTTTCTTTGCAGCTCTATCTTGGCCATCACTAAGTGATGGTCCGAGACTCCATTCCCCCACCCTCTCCACACCCTTGCATCCAACACTTGTCTTCTCATTCGCTCATCCACACACACGTAGTCTATCATTGCCTTTCGTTCAACAAGTTCACCATCCATCCTCCTTATTACTCTCCATGTATACCGGTGGATCATCTTATGACGAAAGTAGGTGTTGGCT
>NC_137006.1:460000-525000 GCF_032717465.1 Coenobita brevimanus | reverse complement strand
GGCGCACACCCGCGTTTTGACAAAATTAAGAACTTCTTTACCGACCGTAACCAAACTACGTTGAAGGATGGGTGGACAGCCCCTGCCTGTATTTTTGGTAGTGGGTCAGTGGTCGAGGTCACAGAGTTAGGTCAAGTATTGACCCAGCAAACTAAACTTTTTATCCAATTTTCGTCCAAGCTTAGGGAAATGGTGAAACGGAAAGTAAAATGAATGTATTCATTTTCAGAACAGCTGGGCAAAGATCAAAGTCACAGGGAAGATCAAAGTTCGACCTGTGTGAGTGACTGGTAATGGAATAGAAGCAGCAGCACCTGAAGTGGAGGGGTTAAGGGTTGGTACAGGAGCAAACACATCGTTAGTTAGAATAGGTGAAGGGTCAGGGTCAAGCAGTGTTTAACCGATTGACACCAAACTTCGGGGAAAGGTTAAGGTCAGGCGAGAAGAAAGGGATTTATTTATTTATTTATTTATTTGTTTTTTGAGAACAATAAGTCAGAGGTCAAGGCTGTAAGGCAAGGTCAAAGTCTGATGTTTGTGTCTGTGTGGAAAAAAAAAGAAAAATGAAATAAAGCATTTGGTCTGCTCTTAACCAAACCTGATGGATGAGTTGTGGATCACCCAAGAGTTTGACATATTGTTTTCGAGAGAGAGAGAGAGAGAGAGAGAGAGAGAGAGAGAGAGAGAGAGAGAGAGAGAGAGAAGGATATAGTCCCAAGAGTAGGTCATCTTACACAGTGTTTACCTGATGTAGAGTACACTTTATGGAAGGGTTCAGGCTAAGGCATTTAAAAAGAAACTAGATTATGAGAACAACCATATGTCAGGAAAGGTCAGATTTCAAAGTCACTGCACAAGGTCATCACAAACAGAACAGTCCTCCCGAAACAAAGGTGGTGGAGGGGTCAAGGGATATACAAAAATAAAATACTTCGATTTTGAGCGTAATCTGTCGAAGGTAAAGGTCATGTGGCAAAGGCAAATATTCTGTCATTAGATCAGTTGGTGGGAGCTGGTGTTGTGCTCTGAGTACTGTATTTATTTATTTATTTATTTATTAGAGGGGGAAGAGGGAGGGGGAGGCCAAGGATGAGACGGAGGGATGGAGTAGAGGGGTGTGTAAGAGCGGGGATGTGAGCTGGGAGCAGGAAAATGAAATGGCAGGGGACAGGGCGACATGGAGGCGATTTGTTTGTGGCCACCCCTTTCGGGATTAAGGCTACTGGCAACAGATAGATAGATTTATTTTTTGAGATATCTAGTAGTGAAGGGATTAATATAACCAATCAAAAAACTTCCCTAAGCTGAATAAAATCGTCTGAAGGTAGCAAGAAAAACCCTATAACAGACGCCATCTTCCTAAGCAGCTTAAGCACTTCACTCAGCCTCTTCCTCTGTGCTGGAAATTTCAATCGGTAGAGGCAACAGTGGTCATTCTTTTATCTTTCATTTTGCAGTAACTAGGTAAAGGAATGACGGTCGGTACAGTCACCCACGTAGATGTCGGTGGCTGTGACGAGTGGGAGGAACTGTAATCACCGTAGTCACCTCTGGCTAGTGTTAGTACGCTGACCACTACTGTTGTTGTGTAGGGAAGAGTTGGAGATGTTTACTGATATTGGTGAAAGAGTCAGTGATGTTATTTGGTATCTGGTGAGAGTCAGTGATGTTAATTGGTATCTGGTGAAAGAGTCAGTGATGTTTATTGGTATCTGGTGAGTCAGTGATGTTTACTGATATCTGGTGAGTCAGTGATGTTTACTGATATCTGGTGAGTCAGTGATGTTTATTGATATCTGGTGTAAGAGTCAGTGATGTTTACTGATATCTGGTGAGTCAGTGATGTTTATTGATATCTGGTGTAAGAGTCAGTGATGTTTACTGATATCTGGTGAGTCAGTGATGTTTATTGGTATCTGGTGAGTCAGTGATGTTTATTGATATCTGGTGTAAGAGTCAGTGATGTTTACTGATATCTGGTGAGTCAGTGATGTTTACTGATATCTGGTGAGTCAGTGATGTTTATTGATATCTGGTGAGTCAGTGATGTTTACTGATATCTGGTGAAAGAGCCAGTGATGTTTACTGATATCTGGTGAAAGAGTCAGTGATGTTAATTGGTATCTGGTGAAAGAGTCAGTGATGTTTATTGGTATCTGGTGAAAGAGTCAGTGATGTTAATTGGTATCTGGTGAAAGAGTCAGTGATGTTAATTGGTATCTGGTGAGTCAGTGATGTTTATTGATATCTGGTGTAAGAGTCAGTGATGTTTATTGATATCTGGTGAGTCAGTGATGTTTATTGATATCTGGTGTAAGAGTCAGTGATGTTTATTGATATCTGGTGAGTCAGTGATGTTTACTGATATCTGGTGAGTCAGTGATGTTTACTGATATCTGGTGAGTCAGTGATGTTTATTGATATCTGGTGAGTCAGTGATGTTTATTGATATCTGGTGAGTCAGTGATGTTTACTGATATCTGGTGAGTCAGTGATGTTTACTGATATCTGGTGAGTCAGTGATGTTTACTGATATCTGGTGAGTCAGTGATGTTTACTGATATCTGGTGAGTCAGTGATGTTTATTGATATCTGGTGAGTCAGTGATGTTTATTGGTATCTGGTGTAGGAGTCAGTGATGTTTATTGATATCTGGTGTAAGAGTCAGTGATGTTTATTGATATCTGGCGTAAGAGTCAGTGATGTTTATTGATATCTGGTGAGTCAGTGATGTTTATTGGTATCTGGTGTAAGAGTCAGTGATGTTTATTGATATCTGGTGAGTCAGTGATGTTTATTGATATCTGGTGTAAGAGTCAGTGATGTTTATTGATATCTGGTGTAAGAGTCAGTGATGTTTACTGATATCTGGTGTAAGAGTCAGTGATGTTTACTGATATCTGGTGAGTCAGTGATGTTTATTGATATCTGGTGTAAGAGTCAGTGATGTTTACTGATATCTGGTGAAAGAGCCAGTGATGTTTACTGATATCTGGTGAAAGAGCCAGTGATGTTTACTGATATCTGGTGAAAGAGTCAGTGATGTTTATTGATATCTGGTGAGTCAGTAATGTTTATTCCTATCTGCACCTCACCCAGATCAGAATAACAGTGTGGGTAAGAGAGGCTGGAAAAATCTACCAGATGAAGAGGCCAGTGGTACAAAATGCAAAACACACACACACACACACACACACACACACACACACACACACACACACACACACACACACACACACGGCTAATGGTACAGTCACAGCATAAAGTTAGGGTCGCTGAATAAGTTTTTGTCCGGGTACCACCTGTAAAGCAACGATGATGAGGATCTGATAAGGGTACAGTGCAGGCTGCGACCTCCACGAGAACTGCTGACTCATAGTTTAGTGGTACTAGAACGGCAAGAGCGCAAATGAACGGCAGGAGGGGCGCAGATGACCGGCAGGAGGGACGCAGATGACCGGCAGGAGGAGCGCAAATGAACGGCAGGGGGAACGCAAGTGAACGGCAGGAGGGGCGCAAATGAACGGAAGGAGAGGCGCAAATGAACGGCAGGAGGGGCGCAAATGAACGGCAGGAGGGGCGCAGATGACCGGCAGGAGGAGCGCAAATGAACGGCAGGGGGAACGCAAGTGAACGGCAGGAGAGGCGCAAATGAACGGCAGGAGAGGCGCAAATGAACGGCAGGAGGGGTGCAAATGAACGGCAGGAGGGGCGCAAATGAACGGCAGGAGGGGCGCAAATGAACGGCAGGAGAGGCGCAAATGAACGGCAGGAGGGGCGCAAATGAACGGTAGGGGGTGCACAAATGAACGGCAGGGGGGGCGCATGTGAACGGCAGGGAGTGCGCAGATGTACTCTCTAACAACAGGAAGAACGCAGGGTGACCATTCCCGTTGAACTATTACGAACTTCGCGATACATTTTGCAACATGAACTAAGTGCTGTGAAATATAGACTACCGTGTGTTGAAAGGAGAAACAGTAGTGGAAATTATATAAACTGATACGATACCGGATTTTATAGTGCAATCTCAGGTACCAGGTCAGTATATTTACCTGGTCTGCTCGCTGAGGTGTGTAGGACAGGTGAGGGCTATGAATTAAAGGTAAATGATTAGGTACGGTACGCATCTCTCTCTCTCTCTCTCATGTGTAAAACTGAAGTATGAGTGCTGGTGTTGGCATAAGGAAGAGTGTTGGTTAAGTATCACCAGCCTAACCTAACCTAACCTAATGTACCTTACCCTACCCTACGCTACCCCACCCCACCCTCACCCTGCCCTACCCTACCCTACCCTACCCTACCCTACTCAACCCTACCCCAACCTACCGTATCCCACCCAAACCAAGGCTAACCCAATCCACTTTATTTTCCACAGGTGTCATGCGTGAGGGGCGCAGTGTAGGGACTAACGATGAGGGCTGCTGGTGAGGGCTGGTCGGTGAGGGCTGCTGGTGAGGGCTGGTCGGTGAGGGGATGCTAAAGTGGCTGGTGACCCGGGGCCCCTCATCCCCCCCCACCAAGCCCAAAGGGGAGGAGGTGACGGATGACCCCCTGGCGACTCTCAAGATACACTCCAAGAAGAACCAGCAAGTATACGCCGTCTCGAGGTAAGGATGGAGTTTATTCGGTGAGTGGATGGTTAATTGTGGTGTTCGTTGGATGAGTGGATGGTTGGTTGGGGTGTTGATTGGATGGATGAGTGGATGGGTAGTTGTGGTGTTTGTTGGATGAGTGGATGGTTAGTTGTGATGTTTATTGGATGAGTGGATGGTTAATTGAGATGTTTATTGGACGAGTGGATGGTTAGTCGTGATGTTTGTTGGATGAGTGGATGGTTAGGTGTGGTGTTTATTGGGTGAGTGGATGGTTAGGTGTGGTGTTTATTGGATGAGTGGATGGTTAATTATGGTGTTTGTTGAATGAGTGGATGGTTAGTTGTGTTGTTTATTGGGTGAGTGGATGGTTATAAGAAATATTTATGGTGTACACTGGATGAGTGGATGGTTAGTTATTGTTTTTGTTGGATGAGTGGATGGTTAGTCGAGGTGTTTGTTTGTTGGATGAGTGGATGGTTAGTTGTGGTGTTTGTTGGATGGTTGGGTAGTTAGGAGAATGGCTGGATGGTCACATGGTTTGGTTGGAAGTGTTATGGTTTGTCGGGTGGATGGTTAGGTAGGATGGTTGGTGGAGGATTGGGATGGTTGGATGGTCGTATGGAAGGCTGGAAGGTACTTTCTAAATACCAAGAAGAATCTATACACAATTTCGAGGTAAGAGGAGAGCTGATGGATGGATGGATGGATGGTTGAGTGGGCAGTAGAATGATAGGTAAAGAAAGGGAACTGACAGTGGATCGAGCTGACTGGAAGATGTTTGTAGAGAGAAGTGTATGACAAGAATTCGACATCTCAATATTTCCCCAGTAATATTATAGATTTTGGACTGACTGGCTGCAAGGGGGTACTGGGGTGAATGTGGATGTTTTAGTCTGGAGTCAGGATTCCGTGGGCTTGAATGGTGAGTGGATGAATGTGTGGCCCGTTCAGTTGGGCGGATTTTTGGCTAGTTTCTCTCTCTCTGTCAGGCCTTTTCCTGCCCCCTGGACCTTACCTCACACCGTCCTTAGGTGGGGAAAGTGATCTGGATAATGATGATGATGATGATGATAATGATGATGATTGGTTGGTGTAACTCTCATTGCCATGTAATTAAAACAGATCACGAAGGTATGAACAAGCTCCCATACTTTTTACTGTAATTTTTAAAGCCAATATGTACTGCAGCGGATACAAGGTAATTACATCTCCTAATTAAAGGTGTGGCAGGTGTGTTACGAATGGCCGATGAAAGAAGGTCAGACACACACCTTCGCTCACTCAGTTTTAGCAGTGTGGCCTTTGAACCCAGGGGACGATTTATCCGTTTTAAGCTGCCCTCAGACGGTTTTCCTCATAGCTGTAAATCCCTCCGAAGTCAGAGAGTAAATAGGAGTGTTTGGATAGGGTTATAACTAGGTGGGTGGGTGGATATCTATGGTAAAACTCAGAGTAGTAGATGAAACTGCAATGAAGCCTTTACCTGTTTCTCAAGAGACGTTCACGGCCGGAAGATCTGAGAGAGAGAGAGAGAGAGAGAGAGAGAGAGAGAGAGAGAGAGAGAGAGAGAGAGAAATTGCCCATATACTCCCTTCAATTATGCATTTATTTACGTATATATTTTTGTTAATGGATACCGAATTTTTGCGTTAAATATAATTGTCATGTGTGCTTGTGATATTTTTACACACACACACACACACACACACACACACACACACACACACACACACACACACACACACACAGGGAACTCAGTTGGTTTCGCCAGATCCCTAAAGATGACAGAAATAGGCCAAAAGAGACCAGAAAGCACTAATTTCCCGAACAACCCTTGCCTAGCCTCCTTGTGACACTTTCCGCAGTTCCTGAGTCCGTGGATCATTACTTGTAGGAGCGTTGAAATTTCGTATCCTCCCCATATAAGACTGCTTTTTTTTTTTTCTTTTTCTTTTTTCTTTTTTTTTATAATACGGATGGAGAACAAACTTGGATGGTTTTCGGAAAATATTACGGCTTTAACCACAGTTCAAAGTATTCGTAATGACTTTTGCGTTCAGGGTTTGTTGATATGTTTTTTGTGTGATGTTCAACCGAAAGTTTAGACAGACGGACCTACGAATTAAGCAGAATATTGAAGATGGGTAAAGGAATGAAAGAGTTAAGAGTCTGTCTGTCTGTCTGTCTCTCTCTGTTTCGTATGTATGTATGTAAGTCAAGGAAAAATGAAACTGGATTCGTAATGTTTTCTGTATTTCACAAGAGGTGCTCACGGGTGCCTTCCTGGCCAGCTCTGAGATGATGTGTGCAGATGGTGAAAAGATCGCTTCCCACACTATATATTTAGTCACTTCAATTTTGCTTTAATATTGTGATGTGTACTACTAATGCGCGCACACACACACACACACACACACACACACACACACACACACACACACACACACACACACACACACACACACTTTAGGCCTCACTTATTTGATACCACATTTTAGACAGAGTGCATAAGGACTGATTTCTTATATATCAGTTTATGTGCCCAACTCTGTACATTCACTAGACAACCCGTTCCCAAGCTTCTGTAGCCCACCAACGACACACCAACAAAGACTTGATTCTCTGCATCCCTCACATTTCACCTGCAGTCCTTTCACCTTAACTTGGCCCAGATTTGCGTCCTTTTGTAGCTTATTTCACGTAGCTCGGTGGATGGATAGGATATTTCTGCGGCTCTACATCCTCCCATCAGCACTTCTTCGTGACTAGCATCGTATTCTTGGAGTTAATCTCTTTAAGATGGAGAGATGGGAATTTTTGGCCAGGTTAGAGTAGGAGTATAGTGTGGGTGTTTAGGTGGATGGTTAGGTGGATGGTTGGATGGATGGTTAAGTGGATGGTTGGATGGATGGTTAGGTGGATGATTGGATGGATGATTGGATGGATGATTGGATGGATGGTTGGATGGATGGATGGTTGGATGGATGGTTGGATGGATGGTTAGATGGATGGTTGGATGGATGATTGGATGGATGGTTGGATGGATGGTTAGATGGATGGTTGGATGGATGGTTGGATGGATGGTTGGATGGATGGTTGGATGGGTGGTTAGGTGGATGGTTAGATGGATGGTTGGATGGATGGTTGGATGGGTGGTTAGGTGGATGGTTGGATGGATGGTTGGATGGTTAGATGGATAGTTGGATGGATGGTAGGATGGATGGGTGGCTGGCTGGATGGGTAGATGGATGGTTGGATGTGTGATTGGATGGATGATTAGGTGGATGGTTAGGTGGATGGTTAGGTGGATGGTTGGATGGATGGTTAGGTGGATGGTTAGATGGATGGTTGGATGGATGGTTAGATGGATGGTTAGATGGATGGTTGGATGGATGGTTGGATGGATGGTTAGATGGATGGTTAGGTGGATGGTTGGATGGATGGTAGGATGGATGGTAGGATGGATGGGTGGCTGGCTGGATGGGTAGATGGATGGTTGGATGGATGGTTGGATGATTAGGTGGATGGTTGGATGGATGGTTAGGTGGATGGTTGGATGCATGGTTGGATGGATGGATTGTTGGATGGATGGTTAGATGGATGGTTGGATGGATTGTTGGATGGATGGTTAGATGGATGGTTGGATGGATGGTTAGATGGATGGTTGGATGGATGGTTAGATGGATGGTTGGTGTTTTTGCGTGAGTGGAAGGTCTTTGTGTTATAAAATGTTAAAACTGGTCACGGATGGATGATGGTCTCTCTCTCTCTATCTCTCTCTCATCCACACACACACACACACACACACACACACACACACACACACACACACACACACACACACACCTGACACCCCCCTCCTACATTCTCTCTCTCTCTCTCTCTCTCAGGGGGTGGTCTGGTGGAGAAGGTATTGAACTGGGGATCACAAGGTCACGCGTTCGAATCCCGGATGTGGCAGGGAACGCGTTAAAATTTTCCAATGTTTTTTCCAGAAGTCAAAAACCTTCACATTCCACCACTTAGACACTACACTCTTATCACTTTAACTTGGCCTAAAATTTACCATGTTTCCGTCTTAATGGTTCAGTCGTAGCTATGGATGAACGCTAGAATGTGTTGCTAGTCACGAAGAAGTGCTATGGATGGGATTTTGAACGAGAGATTGATGTGGAATATGTCACTAGTCACGAAGAAGTGTAAAGGATGTAGAGCCGTATTATTATTATTATTTTTTTTTTTTTCTGAGCTGAGTGAAGTAAGCTGCAAAAGGACGAAAATCTGGGCCAAGTTAAGGTGAAAGGGGTATATGCACAGTTGTACCAGTAGATTAAACACTGCTGCTAGTCACGAAGAAGTGCCATGGAAAGGATGTATAGCCGTAAGAGTGTAGTGATGCTTTTGACCCTTCACCCCGAGGACGTGATTTATATATATATTTTTTCTTGCTGTTAACGAGCGATTTTTTTTATTCTATAGTTCATTTATCTTGACTTGGCTCAGATATTTTCGTCGCCTTTCAGCTTATTCCACGTAGCTTGATGGCAGGAAAAGACAGTGCCGCGGCTTTTCAATTTCACGCCAATTCTTCGTGACTAGCATCATGTTCGAATGTTAATTATTTGTTGTTCGTGACTATAGTCGCGGCGCACGACTCTGAGGTTGTCATTATCGTACCTTGGCAACCTACCATTCAAAAGTGCGTCCGGTTTCGTATCATATTATACACGAATAATATTATTATGCACGAATATATACACGAATATTATTATTCACGAATTTATTATACACGAATCACATGCGTCTCATATTATACACGAAATCGGACGCACTTTTGAATGGTAGGTTGCCAGGGCACGATAATAACAACCTGTGTCACGCGCCGCAACTATAGCATCCTATTGTGATCTGTTATTATTGCATAGCATTCAAGAAAGAGAAATGGCAGTTTTTTAGGCTGTTACAATAACAGTAGTAGTAGTAGTAGTTGTTGTTGTTGTTGTTGTTGTGCTGCCTCTCCAGTCTATCTGATGGAGCAGACCCATCAGTCACAGGTTTGCAACTACCCCTGCAGGGCTGTCCCGTACAGTGGGTTGATGTTCCCATGCGGCTGACAGCGCCTTGCCACAGCGAGACTCGGGGATTAGTGTGGAGGTTTGGTTCCTGGGTGGATACCGCATTTGCATCTCCACCCAGTTAGTAGGAGAGCCATAATAAGCCCCATTTCATCCCATTATTTAGTGGTATGGTTACCACCCAGCGTTGTAAATGGTTTCCTGAGTAACAGGAAATCATTTGGCTTGTCACTCAATGTGGAGCCACCTGAAGTGGAAATAAGAGTTATGGACAATGACAGCAAGGATGTGAGAAGCGAGAAGAGAGGAGAACAGATGCAGAAAAAAAAAATCTAGAGGGGCACTCAGTGGAGCGCATCTCTCCGACAAGGACAACGTAATTTCCAAACCACTCTTCATAATGGCTTAGGCTTTCTCATCATTGATCTGGGTTTCACAATGGGTGTTTTTCGGATCCAGAATCTGTAATACGGTCCGGATCATTTCCAAAAGTTGATCGTTTGTTCCCTTGGACATGGGCTACCTACCCACCAAATTTGGTCTAAATAGCTCTTTTAGTTTTTGAGTAATCCTGCTGACAAACAAACTAACTAACTAACAGACAAATAGGGGTGAAAACATACTCTCCTTGTCGGTGAGAAAAATGATAGACGTGAAGAAACAAGTAGGCAGCACTACATCAGGTGAGTGGATGATGAGTCCCCCCACCTAGCACAAATGGTATTAGTGGTGGTAGTGGTGTAATTCCTCTTTCCTACCAGACGAATGTTTTTACGGTCCCACATAGCCAATTAATTCTACGGTTTTAGTTTGCCCTTTTATAGAATTTCAGAGAGCACATACCTTCGTCAGCACCAATAAACGAATCCACCTCAAAATCCAGTGAACTCTTCCTTGACCCACTGCCCACCTGTTCACCATATTTCCTCTCCTCTCTCCACTTCTCTCTCACTTTTCCTCCTCTCTTCTCATCTCTCATCTCTTCTCTTCTCTTCTCTTATTTCCTTCCTCTCCTCTCCTCTCCTCTCCCTTCTCCTCCCCTCCCCTTCCCTCTCCTCCCCTCCCGTTCCCTCCCCTCTCCTCTCCTTTCCTCTCCTCTCGTCTCCTCTCCTCTCCCGTCAGCAGCCTTGGGGCGGGGCGGGGCTGGTACGGGTGAAGGAGGGGGAGGGGGGGTTGAAGGGGAGGGTGGGGCAGGGGGACGGGGAGGGGGCGGGGAAAGGGGGATTACACAGGATTACACAGGAAAGCAAACAGCAACAGACCTTATGGTCCTTTCGAGGCTGCTTGTTAGAGAAAACTTTGACTACAAGATCTAACTCTACATGTTGAAGGATAAGGATAGGAAAGCAAGAAGGCTCCCCCCACCACCAAACCCTCCAGGAAAAAGTGAGAAAAACCACCATGCAGCATGGAAAAACTGACATGGAAATTTTATAGGAAACACTGGAAAGGAAAAGTCACATTCTATAATACTTTATCTATAAGCTACCCGATAGAGTAACCTGAAAGAGAAAGTAAACAAATAAAATAATAGTTACGGCATGACATTATAAACCAGTTACATTGAGTTAATGGGAAGTCTGTGGACATAACGTGGAAGCTACACACTGCACAGTGTGGATGTTTAGGGGTGGTGCAGCAGCCTTGCCTGGCGCTTTTAAGGTAGGCAGCAGTCAATCAGGCCCTAGCTCCGTTTGCTCCACTGAGACAAGGAACTCTCCCATGTGGGACAAGTACACAAGTTTCATCCTGAAGCAGTGACCCCTGGTACATTAAAAATCCCGATGGTGGTCACTTGACTAACAGGGACCCTCAGTGATCCACAGCCCATCACAGGTCGAAAGTAAGAGTAGTGACCGTTAACTCAGGGTTATCTGTGCAGCTCCTAATCTGTGCTTATATTGCTTTCTTTGCGCTGGGGAGACTGAAAAGTATATAGGACGAGTGTCTTAGATGAAAGGGGACTGCACAGTGCACAGTGTGGATGTGCAATGCACAGAGTGGATGTTTAGGGGTGGTGCGGCAACCTTCCCTGGCGCTTTTTAGGTAGGCAGCAGTCAATCAGGCAATAGCTCCGTTCACTCCACTGAGACAAGGAACTCTCCCATGTGGGACAGTACACAAGTTTCATCCTGAAGCAGTGACCCCTGGTACATTAAAAAATCCCGATGGTGGTCACTTGACTAACAGGGACCCTCAGTGATCCACAGCCCATCACAGGTCGAAAGTAAGAGTAGTGACCGTTAACTCAGGGTTATCTGTGCAGATCCTAATCTGTGCTTATATTGCTTTGTTTGCACCGAATAAATTGAAAATGTATAATATCGTGACGCAACACTATGTACGGGTACATTGTTTACGGGGTGTCTTGTAGACTAAGGAGGCATGAACTTACATGTACCGTAGCTATAAAAGCAAGTTATTCGGACAGAAAAAGAGTCAGCTGAGGATTTTCGTGCAAATACTTGTCTAATTTGTTTTTGAATGTCTCAATTGAGATACTGTTCACGGTATCTGAGGGTAATCTGTTCCAGATATTTACAACTCTGTTAAAGAAGAAGTATTTTGCTTCGTGGGATTGGAATCGTTTTCCCATGATTTTGCAGCCATTACTTCTGGTTTGACTAGACCGGTCTATATCAAAATATTTATTCATGTCTAAGTTGTCATATCCCTTCATGATTTTGAAAACTTCAATAAGGTCCCCTCTTAACCTGCGCTTCGTTAGGCTAAATAATTTAAGTTCTTCAAGGCGTTCCTCATATGGTTTGTTTCTAAGTCGTGGTACCATTTTTGTGATTCTTCGCTGAATTTTCTCTAATTTTTCAATGTCCTTTCTGTAGTACGGAGACCAGAATTGCACACAATACTCAAGATGGGGCGCACTAGCGAGTTGTACAAGGCAAGTATGACTTTTTCCGATTTAAACTCGAAAGTTCTTCCAATAAAACCCACTAGCTTGTTTGCAATTTTTACCGCATCGGTACACTGCTTGCTTGGTTTTAGGTCATTTGATATTATCACACCAAGATCCTTTTCACTGTCTGTACTTGATAACTGAATATTGTTCATTTTGTAATTTGCATGGACATTGTTACTTCCAATATGAAGTACTTTACATTTTTCTGTGTTGAATTTCATTTGCCATTTTTCTGCCCAGCTTGCTAAAGTATTAAGGTCATTTTGTAACTGCTGCCACTGTAATTTTGAAGTGACTTTACTGGTTATTTTAGTATCATCTGCAAATTTGGATACTTTACAATTTAGACCCTCATCAATGTCATTTATATAGATAATAAAAAGTATCGGTCCAAGTACTGAGCCTTGGGGAACGCCGCTGATCACATTACGCCATTTGGATTCCTTTCCGTTTATCACAACTCGCTGTTTTCGGTCTGACAGCCAGTCTTGTAACCATTTTAGCGTCTTTCCTTTTATTCCATGTGCTTCTATTTTTCTCATGAGACGCTTGTGAGGGACAGTGTCAAATGCTTTCTGAAAGTCGAGGTAAATTATATCTACTGCTCTTGAGTCATCGTATGATTTGTAAACATCATGGAAGAAGTCCAGTAGGTTAGTTAAGCATGAACGACGATGTCTGAATCCATGTTGCGAGTCTTTAATTATATTATTTTCTTCTAGATAATTAACTATTTTATCTCTTATGATTTTTTCCATTAACTTGCACACTACTGATGTTAAGCTGATTGGTCTGTAATTTCCTGGGTGCGACTCATTTCCTTTTTTGAAAATTGGTGTTACATTTGCTAGTTTCCATTCGCGTGGAACTTTCCCAGTACTTAATGATTTATTGAATAAGACAGAGAGTGGCAGCAGTAACTCATGTTTTGCTTCTTTGAGAATTCTCGGTGATATTTTATCGGGGCCAGGGGTTTTGTTTATGTCCGTACTATTTATGGCTGAAAGGATATCATTATTATCAATAGCATAGTTACTAAGGACTGTGCTATTTGCTTGGTTTGTGGGTAACAGTAGGTTTCTGGTGGTGTTTTCTACTGTAAAAACAGACGCAAAGTAATCGTTAAGAATGTTTGCCATTTCGACCTCATTTTCAGTGTGTCTGCCATTGTTTGTTTCTAGAGGACCTATTGATGTAGTCATAACCTTTTTCTTTCTAATGTAACTGTAAAATTCTTTAGGATTTGATTTGCACGTATTAGCAATGTGGATCTCCAGTGCTCTTTTGCTTTGTTTAATAAGTCTTTTCGATGTGCGGCGTAGATTATCGTATTGTAATTTATCATCATTATTTTGTGTAGCTTTATATTTATGGTATGCCTGTTTTTTGGCTATTAAGTTACTTTTTATTTCACTGGACCACCACTTTGGTTTACTATTTCCAGCTGGACGTCTGTTACGTAGTGGCACACATGACTTTACCACTTCATTAAATTTTTCGGTGAATATTTCCCATGCTTGGTTTATGTCATCGGTTTCAGACATTTGATTCCAATCTGCAGTTGCAAGTAGCGCTCTGAGCCTGTTGAAATTAGCTCTACGATAATCTGGGACCTTTTCTTTGCTCTCCGTTTCTTTTACTTTTTCAGTAGTAATATTAAACTGTATAGTTCGATGATCACTGGAACTAAACTCAGGTCCTATTTCAACGTTGTTGACTAGGTTATCATTTGTAGTCAAGATGATGTCTAGGATATTGTTTCCTCTCGTTGGGTATTCTACGTGTTGGGAAAGGGCGCTTTCCTGAAGATTCGTATAAAGCTCTTGTCCTGAGTGTGCCGTCAGTGGTTCACCCCACTTTGTTACCGGTAGATTAAAGTCTCCAAAAATTACGCTATCCTCTTGACAACAAATTTCCGCAATTTGATCATAAAGTTTTTCATCTGTCTCAGTTGACTGTGCTGGCGGACGATAGATGAGACATATATTTATTTTGTGTGAATTAATACTTAGCTGAACATAACTGGCATCTATGTTGGTAATACTGGGTTTGGATAGCACAAGGGGATGGAGACTAGTTTTCACATATAGTAAAACACCGCCACCAGCTCGATGTGGTCGCTCACAGCTGAAAATATTGTACCCTGTTAGTGAGTATTCCGCTAGAAAGTCACGGTCAGATGTGTTAATCCAGGACTCTGTGATGCCAATGATGTCATAATTTTCTAGGTAAATTAGAGATTCTAAATCCTCAAACTTGTTACGTAGACTACGTGCGTTAGCATAGCAGACTCTAATTCCGTTCCGAACAGTTGGTGATCTGACTTTGTGGGTATTTACGTTAAGGTTACTGTTCCTGGACGTGCCGCGTTTTTTGATCTGAAGAGGGCAACTTTATCGTGTAGAAGTCTACCTAGCCGTGCCGCTCCTACTGAGTTCAAATGGAGACCATCTTTCTGGAATAGAGTATGTTGCTCATAAAACTGGTCCCACAGATTGACAAAGTCGACTCCCTCTTGCGTGCAGAGAGATTTGAGCCGGTTATTTGTGCTGAAGGCCTTATCATAGAAACTATTTTCTGCCTTGATCCTTGGGAGTATACCAGATATTATCATATTAGTGGACTTAGTTTTGAATCGTTTGATCATTTCATGATACTTTGCTAGCAATTCCTCTGATCTACTGCGCTTCAGATCATTTGTACCAACATGGATAACGTATAGAGTTTGATCATTTGCGTCTTTTGTGACCTCATCGCAGGCTTCTGTGATATCACTTAGTCCACCTCCTGGAAAACAGTACCTCTTTCTGCTGATGGGGGCACGTCCACAAAATTCCTCCAGCTGACTGCGTACAATAGAGTCCCCAATAAGCCTTGTTTCTTCTTTCTCATTTACCGCTTCGGCAAGGATCTGGTAGCGATTATACGTAGTTATGGGAAGATGCTTCCTCGAATCTTTTCCGGGTTTTGCGCCATTTCTTACCATAGTAAAGGGGACTTCGCTTGGCGAGGAACGTACTGAATCGCTGGGTGAGGAAGATACTGATACACTATTATTTGTGACTGCCTGATGGGCGGGGGCTTGTACGAGCTCAGTTTGTACGCTTCTTCCTTCTCGAGTGCTGTTGCTGACTCCTACATTTGCCACTACAAACTCTTTCAGTGTCTCAAACTCTGCCTTGAGTTCCCTGTAATTTCTCTGCGATTCAGCTAAACCATTTTCTAGATCTTTTCTCAAGATGCATAGTTTGCACACAGGCGTTGAAAAGTAATTTGAAAAATACTGAGCCGCAAAGCGACCAGTACACTCCTGGCAGGCCTTTAGGGTAGATGGCATTTTGCAGCAATATTTCCACAATCCCACACAAATAAAAAATAGTATACAACTGGTTAATGGATGTTGTTACAAATGGTCAATTTACTCTATATATGAGATATTGAATTTCTAGGAGGTTCACTTACTTTTTATATATTATCTTCCTTTACCAGTATAAAAAGAATAGAAAATCTACCTGCTATGGCACAATCCAACCTACATGGATTCTTTTACCAGTGTAAAAGGAACAGTAAAATCTGCTTGCTATGGTACAACCTACCTTAACATGAACTGTGTAAAATGAAAAGGGAATCTACTTGCTAGGGTATGATCTAGCTTACCATGAATTGTGGAAATACACCATACACTGATTCACTGGAGATAAAGGAAAAACAAAAACAAAAAAAAATAACAATGGAATGTTGGGGAAAAAATCAAAATAAAAACCTAGCTTCTCTCAGTGAACAACTGAAAATAAAAATAATATACAACTGGTTAAGGGATGTTGATGAAAATGGACAATTTACTCTATAAATGAAAAATTGAATTTCTAGGGAGATTCACTTACTTTTTGTATACTATCTTCCTTTAACAGTATAAAAAGAATAGAAAATCCACCTGCTGTAGCACAAGCCAACCTACATGAATTCTTTTACCAGTGTAAAAAGAGTAGAAAAATCTGCTTCCTATGGTACAACCTAACTTACCATGAACTGTGTAAAATGTAAAGAAAATCTACTTGCTATGGTATGATCTAGCTTACCATGTATTGTGGAAGTACACCATAAACTGATTCACTGGGAGAAAAAGGAAAAAAGAAAATAACAATGGAATGTTGGGGAGAAATCAAAATAAACACCTAGCTTCACTCAGTGGACAATGGTTTGTAGTGCAAAAACTATTTCACTGGTGTAACATCAATCACACAGTTGTTACTCTATACAGAAGACAATGCTATTCACTTGCACTAAACTAGCAAGCAACTTAGTTAGTATTTGTTACGTTAGACTTTAAAGTAAGACGTACAAGGATGGTAGTGGGAACAAAAACAAAGAGCTGGTAGGTAAATACACTTTCGGTTCACTACACCATTTACTGTACTAGTGAGAAAAGATAATCTGTTTGTTAGATATCGTTCTAACTGACCTTGATCTGCGGGAAAATAAACTATAATATGTCTGAGACCAGAAATAACGGCGGGAAAGGGCGGGAATACGAAGTGGAGGGTGGCGGTATATGTAAACAAAGGAACACGCGAACGCTTTACACCTTTAACTCGCTCTAAAACTTTTACATGAAATCTATTTAAATACTTTACACGGGGGAAATATGTCTACGACTCTTATACACTTATCTGATTCACTTTGACACCTATCTTCACTCAAGCTTGTGGTTGAAACACTTGGATATGCGGAGCTGCTTTAATGCGGGAGGGGGAGGGGGAGGGGGAAGCGGAAAGAAGGAGGAGGGGAGGGAAGGAAAGGAAAAATTTGAATTTGAATTTGAAAGCATGTATTGAGATTAATATTGCGTACCTTACAAAAAAAAGTACAAACTCTCAAAAAGGGTACAGGAGTTTAGGCTTACTGTACCCCATGCAGGTAAATAAAGATACATTATTATTAAAGATTCATTATAATATTAAAGATACATTGTTAAAGATACATTATTATAGTAAAGATACATTATTATATTAAAGATACAGAATTATATTAAAGATACAGAATTATATTAAAGAATCATTATTATATTAAAGATACATTATTATTATATTAAAGATACGTTATTATATTAAAGATACATTATTATAGTAAAGATACATTATTATATTAAAGATACATTATTAAAGATACATTATTATATTAAAGATACATTATTAAAGATACATTATTATATTAAAGATACATTATTATATTAAAGATACACATGTACGTTTATACATGTACACACTCGCCAATGTGCACACGACAGCATGTAATTTGCGCCTTAGCCTACGTGTACACACACAACCAAATTGATGCACAGTGGCAGAGGCGTGTGTACACTTGGTTATGTGCACCTTTTAGCTACTGTACGTACACAAATTGCTAATATTGGCCTACTGGCAGGGAGGAATAAGGGTGAAATTATTGATATTCTTTACGCTTCCTTAATAATTCATCATTTTTATCGTCATTTAACATCCATATTGTCTTTTTTGTTCGGAAAGGAAGAGGGGTGATGGGGGAAGGAGGGGGAGGCTGGGACAGGGAGGGGGAGAAGGGAGGGAGGGGGAGGGGAGGAAAAAGGGATGCCGAGGGAGGGATGGGGAGGCTGGGACAGGGAGGGGGAGGGGGAAAGGGATGACGAGGGAGGGATGGGGAGGCTGGGACAGGGAGGGGGAGGGGGGGGAAGGGATGACGAGGGAGGGAGGAGGAGGCTGGAACAGGGAGGGGGAGGAGAGAGGGGAGGAAGAAGATGATTAGGGTGGGGCAGATATTGGAGAAGGAGGGAGTGGAAGGAAATGAAAAAGGGAGGGGGGAGGAAGGGATGGGGGAAAAATGGAAAGAGGGGAGAAGAGGGAGAGAAAGAGAGAGATGAGATGTAAACAGAGAGAGAGAGAGAGAGAGAGAGAGAGAGAGAGAGAGAGAGAGAGAGATAGGGGAGAAGCAGGAGTAGAAAGGAAAGCTAACAGCAACAGGGCTAATCGTCCTTTCGCGGGTGTTTAGAGTTGAGAGAAAGTTTTAGCTGTGAAGGGTTTGGTACATGATTTGGAGGGAGGGGGAGAGAGGGGAAGGAAGGGGAGGGGGGGAAGGAGGGGAGAACATAAGAACATAAGAAGAGAGGATAACTGCAGTAGGCCGGTTGGCCCATGCTAGGCAGCTCCTAGAAGAGTAACTGAACTACTAGAATGAGATAAGGATAGCAAAGAAGAAGGCTCTCCCCCGCCCTCCAAACCCTCCAGCCGAAGCCGGCAGGAAAAAGTCAGAAAGAACACCACGCCGTATAGAAAAACTGGCGTGGACATTTTACAGGAAAGTGTGAAAGGAGAATAGAGACTATTGTAACCTGAAAAGAAAATTTATTTTTTAATTAGTATTGGTTATAAGATTTTCTTTATTCTATATCCACCCCTTATTTGTCATATGCTTATCTAGCCTATGCTTGAAACTCTCAATGGAAGAGGCAGCAACTACTTTACTAGGTAGCTTATTCCATTCGTCTACTACTCTATTACCAAACCAATTTCTACCGATTTCCTTTCTGAAACGGAATTTTTCTAGTTTGAAACCATTATTTCTAGTTCTATCCTGTATGCTCACTTTAAGTACCTTGCTAATATCTCCCTTATTTATACCATTCATCCACTTAAAAACCTCAATTAAGTCTCCACTTACTCTACGCCTCTCTAGCGAATGCAGACTTAGTCTTTTCAGTCTGTCTTCATATGACAGGTTCCGGACGTCATGTATCATTTTAGTCATTCTTCTCTGTACATTTTCTAACGAATTAATATCCATTCTATAGTAAGGACACCAAAATTGTACTGCGTAGTCTAAATGTGGCCTTACTAATGCTAGATAAAGTTTCAGTATTACTTTAGATGATCTATTGCTCACGCTTCTCGAAATAAATCCTAGGACCCTATTTGCTTTATTTCTCGCATTAATGCACTGTTGCCTAGGTTTAAGGTCGTTACTAATCATAACTCCTAGATCTCTCTCGCATTCCGATTTGCTAATTTCTTTGTTATCTAAGCTGTATTTAGTATCTCCAATGGTCTTGCCTACGTTAAGTACTTTACATTTTTCAACGTTAAATTCCATTTGCCAAGTTTTAGACCATTTGGACAATGTATCGAGGTCTTTTTGTAAGTAATGGCAATCGTCAGTCGAGTTAATGATACGCCCTTTTTTTGTATCGTCGGCAAATTTGCTGATTCTGCTATTGACTCCTAAGTCTAGATCATTTATATATATGATAAATAATAAGGGACCGAGTACTGAACCCTGTGGTACACCGCTAGTTACTAATCCCCAGTCCGACTTAGTTCCATTTATTAATACTCTCTGCTTTCGTCCTTTCAGCCAGGATTCTATCCATTTTAAGATATCGCCGTCTATACCGTGTGCTCGAACCTTTCTAACTAACCTTTCGTGTGGGACTCTATCAAAAGCTTTACTAAAGTCCAGATAAATAACATCGTAAGCTTTATCGCTATCTACTGCCTCATAGACCTCCGAGTAGAATGACAACAAATTTGTGAGGCAGGATCGTCCTTGCCTGAATCCGTGCTGACTTTCGTTTATAAGATTAAATCTTTCTAAGTGTTCTCTAATCTTATTTGCCAAAATTGACTCTAACATTTTTCCTACTATTGACGTTAGACTTATCGGACGATAATTCGACGCAGCTGATTTATCACCCTTTTTAAAGATGGGCACTACGTTTGCGGTTTTCCACGCCTCTGGAACTTCTCCTGAACTTAAAGAGTCATTAAATAACGTTAAAAGTGGCTGACATAATTCTTCTTTGGTTTCTTTTATAATTTTTGCATATATATCGTCCGGACCTGGCGATTTTTGAGGTTTTAACTTGTTAATTTCTTTCAATACGTCCTCCTTACTAATGGTTATTTTACTAAGAATATTTTCCGTATTCTCATGGTAAATATTTGCTGCTTGAGGGACCAGGCTTAGATTTTCCTTGGTGAATACTGATATGAAATAATTATTTAGGATGGAGCACATTTCTTTATCTTCACTGGTAATGTCACCTGATTCTGTTCTGAGTGGTCCTATCCTATCTTTATTTTTCGTTCGGTACATTTGATAAAAACCCTTGGGGTTTACTTTTGATTCACTTGCAACCTTAATTTCATAACTTCTCTTTGCTTTTCTTATCTCCCTCTTTACTTCTCTATTTAAAATTGTGTACCGGTTACGTAAGTGTTCCTCTCCACGTTTTATTTTTCTATATATTCCTTTCCTTTGGCCTATGAGAGATTTTAATCTGTTGTTTAACCATCTTGGTTCTGAATTGTTAGTTCTAAACGGTTTTGAAGGAATATATCTATCTTGGCCTCCGTATATTATATTTATTAACTCGTTATACTTCTCACTGGTCGAACGTCTGTTTGGTACTGTAGCTGAGTTAATTTCCGTCACCTGGACTACATTCCTATCTACCACCTCCCCCCTCACAGACACCTGACGGACGTCCCCACGTGCTTCCTGCACCTGACCTATGACCTGGGGATCCCCACTAACCTGACATTCCCTCAAATAGCTAATCTCCCTGTGGAATACCGTTCGAAAATAAGCTCTTAAGCCATCGAAATCTCCTAGACGAAAATTAGGAACGGTGGAGGTATTTTCAGTGGAACAGACATCCCAAATAAATTTGAACTTAATTTCTTCATGATCGCTATTACCAAGTCGTCCACCAACCTCTATATCGCTAATGATATTTTCTTTATTAGCTAAAACCAAATCTAGTATATTATTACCTCTGGTGGGCTCTCTGATATACTGATAAAGGAAATTATCCTGTACTACCTCTAGAAATTCCTCTGACTCTGCATCTCCTGTCTGATTTCTCCAATCTATCCTTGGCAAATTAAGGTCCCCAACAATTATTACTAAGCTGGACTGTGATGCTTTCCTAATTTCCTCCCAGAGGTATTTACTATCAGCTCTACTTAATTTTGGAGATCTGTAAATTGCTCCTAAGACTAATTTCTCCCTATTGTTACTAATTTCAACCCAGACACTTTCTGTGTCCCTATTTACTTTAATGTCTGCTTTATTGTAACAGTTTAATGAATCCTTTACATAAATAGCTACCCCTCCCCCTTTCTTCCCTGACGGTTTGACACAAAAATATTATAGCCTTTTATCTGATATTCTGCTAAAAATTCTCGAGTGTCTGTATTCATCCAAGTTTCACTAATAACGGCAATGTCTATTTTCTCTGTACAAATTAAAGCCCTCAGTTCATCCATTTTATTACGTAAACTCCGGCTGTTTGTGTAGTACACTTTCAGATTATTACGAGTAGTTATGCCTTTACCTTGGCATTTACTGTTATTTATTTTATTACTAACTGGGAAACTCTTTACTTTACTAATATAACAATTTTTTGTACTATCGCTTATCGCCCTTCTATCATCGCTTGTTCTATCATCTATCATCGCCTGCTCAATTTGAGGTGCCTGAGTGGATGTATCTACACTATTGGTTGAACTTTTGTTCTTAATTTTGCAAGTATCGATGCATCTATCCAAACATGGTAATAATGATTTCTGACTGTAGTTGCTGCATCTTCCTGTACACCTACTTCTCAATCTCGAAAAAATCCCTCCAACTCCCTATCTATCATTCCAGCTAAAACAGTAACTCCTTGCCTGCTAAGATGAGTCCCATCCCAACTATACAAGGCACTTCGTCCATAAAACCGGTCCCAGCTGTCTATGAAAGGTATTGCATTATCTTTGCAATACCTTTCAAGGCGGCAATTAAACCCTATTGCCCTGCTCAACCATTCCCTTCCAACCCGCCACCTTGGTAAAACACCAAGCACTACAGAGGTTCCTCCCCTCTCCCTAACCTTTTCTAACATCAACTTGTACCTTTTCCACAGTACCTCACTCTTACGGCTACTAATATCATTGCCTCCTATACTGAGGCACACAGTGGGTTTGTCACCACTTTCCTTTACGATATTTGAAATTTTATCTACCACATTAGCCACCCTGGCCCCTGGAAGACACACATGTTTAGCGAGTGGAGTATACATGGCCCTGTTCAGATATCTCACCTGGGAGTCTCCAACAACAACAACATTTTTCTTACCTTTCTTGTTCTGTTTATACTTACCTGTACTGGAAGATCTCTCACCGTCCTTCTCCTCTACTTCCCTCTCTGCCTTCCCTTCACATTCGTCCCGTAGTGTGTCGAATGTATTAGTTGTCTTAATTTCCGTTTGCTTTTTAAGAGTGAACTTCGTTGCACCCTTGTTAACAAGTGTCCAACCTTCAGCCTTTTTCTCTTTCTCCTCCAACATCTCCTCCAACAATTCCCTCATTTGTGCCTTCTCCTGCCTGAGAATTTGTACCTCCCGCTTCAGTTCGAGAAGTTCCTCCTTTAATTCAAGGTAGTCCTTTTCAGTACCTGCAGTGGGGACACAGCTCTCTGCCGAGGAAGCCATTACGCACTAGTTCACACAAGGTAGCACACACTATCACGGGTCACTACGGGTCACCACAACACACACACTCACGGATCACTAGCACAGCACTATCGCTGATCACTACAACACACTAACACAACCACTATCACAGATCACTAAAGCACACTAGCACAACACTACCACAGGTCTCTAGCACGTCTGAGCTGACTGGCCTCACGAGAGCGACTGACTGGCCTCACGAGAGCGACTGACTGGGGGAAGGAAGGGGAGAGGGGAAGGAAGGGGAGAGAGGGGAAGGAAGGGGAGAGGGGAAGGAAGGGGAGAGAGGGGAAGGAAGGGGAGAGAGGGGAAGGAAGGGGAGAGAGGGGAAGGAAGGGGAGAGGGGAAGGAAGGGGAGAGGGGGGAAGGAAAGGGAGAGGGGGGAAGGAAGGGGAGAGGGGGGAAGGAAGGGGAGAGAGGGGAAGGAAGGGGAGAGGGGGGAAGGAAGGGGAGAGGGTAGGGAGGGGAAGGGTGGAAGGAGAGGAAGGGAGAGGGGAGAGAGGAAGGGGAGGAAGAATAGGAGGGAGGTGAAATGGGGAGTGGAGGAAAGAAGTGTGGGAAAGGAAAAAGGAGAGAGAGAGAGAGAGAGAGAGAGAGAGAGAGAGAGAGGGGGTAGTGGAGTGGGGAGGCCCTGACTTACATACGCACCCCGACACGCCCGAGGGATTACATGGCGATTTAAAGGGGATTAGGGGATATTTAGGGTATTAGGGGGATTTTAAGGGGATTAGGGAGGGATTTTAAGGGGATTAGTGGGATTTTATAGGGATTAGTGGGGGATTTTAAGGGATTTTAAGTGGATTTTAACAATCGAGGACACACACACACACACACACACACACACACACACACACACACACACACACACACACACACACACACACATTCTCTCTCTCTCTCTCTCTCTCTCTCTCTCTCTCTCTCAGGTAGAAATTAACACTAGATAATGCTGCTAGTCACGAAGAAGTGCCATGGGGAGGATATAGAGCCCTAGTATGGTTCTTCTCTCACACTGTTCAAAGGGAAATAAGCCCTCTCTCTCTCTCTTACTCTCTCTCTCTCTCTCTCTGTCTCTCTTACTCTCTCTCTCTCTCTCTCTGTCTCTCTCTCTCTCTCTCTCTCTCTCCCAGCAACTTACTTCGGGCTAATGCAAAGCGATTTTATTTACGCGGAAAAGAGTTGAGAGAGAGAGAGAGAGAGAGAGAGAGAGAGAGAGAGAGAGAGAGAGAGAGAGAGAGAGAGAGAGAGAGATTTTGTCCTGTTTGGAGGTGTTCTGGCTTGATAATGTCTTATTATTATTATAATTATTATTATTATTATTATTATTATTATCATTATTATATTGTTGCTGTTTTTGTTGTTGTTATTATTATTATTATTATTATTATTATTATTAATATTATTATTACTACTACTACTACTACTACTACTACTACTATTATTGTTGTTGTTGTTGTTGTTGTTTTTGTTGTCCTGGAAGGGGTGGACGCAAACAAATCGCCTCCATGTCAGTGTCCTCTGTCATCAGGCAACCCTCCTAACACACACCACTCTCTCATACCTCTCCACCTTATCCCCCTATCTCATCCTCGGTCTCCCTCTCTCCCCTCCCCTCACTCACACACACTCTCCTAGTCAGTCTCTCATTTTCCATCCTCTCCACATGACCAAACCACCTCAAGGTGCTTCCCTCAACACTTCCCTGCACATCCACATCCACCACAACGCTCCTTCACTTCCTCATTTGTCTGTCTGTCTCTCCATGTAACTACTGTATATGCTCCTCTCTGTAATAATAATAATAATAATAATAATAATAATAATAACAATAACAATAATAATAATAATAATAATAATAATAATAATAATAATAATGATAATAATAATAATAATAATAATAACAATAATAATAATAATAATAGATAATAATAATAATAATAATAACAACAATAATAATAATAATAATGATAATAATAATAATAATAATAAGCCCTCCATCCATCATCCAGTCTTACGTTGCCCCATGAGGAGCGTAGGTTCCCGGGGCTAGGCAGTTGGTCCTGACATTTAAGATGAGTGAATAATAACAATAATAACAATAATAATAATAATAATGATAATAATAATAATAATAATAATAATGATAATAATAATAATAATAATAATAATAATAATAATAATAATATTGATGTTTGACGACGATGATGATTTCTACTACAACTACTAGCATCATCATCATCATCAGCAGCAGTAATAGTAGTAGTAGTAGTAGTAGTAGTAGGCAGAGCATCACCTGTAAACAACAGCAACATAATAACAATAACAACATCAAGACGAACACCAACTCTCTCTCCCATTCACCAGGGCATCCTTTTGGTCGACACTCCCATCGCCTACCCTTATAAAATCGCCCCTATCGCCCCCTACCTCACAACAAGCCCTTATACTCTCTTTGGAACGTGATTTGGGTTTTTCCCCCAGAGAACTGTCTCATGGGTTCATTGGCTGTCTGTCTGTCTATCTGTCTGTCACTGTCTGTCTATCTGGCTCTGTCTTTATATTTCTATCTATTTATCTATATCTATCTTTCTACTGTCTATCTGTCCATCTATCTATCTATCTATCCATCTTTCTATCCATCTATCAGTCAACCCATCAGTCTATATGTCTGTTTACCTGCCTGTCAGCCAATCAGTTTATCAGTCAATCTATCAATCAGTCATTCACTCTATCTATCTATCTATCTGTCTCTCTGTCTATCCATCCATCATCGTCACTTTTACAAAATATCAGACCAGCTTCTCTCGTAACACCAATATTTACAACTCCAGGAAGGACGAGGTATAATGAGATGCATTGCCGTCTTGTCCCTGTTTATCCTACTGAAAAAAAAGAACTTAGCAGAACAGGAAATGATAATAGGACTTCTGGATGACATGGAACGCTCCGTAACACCTCTTCCGTTGCGATTTATTCCGTGGATCACTGCTTAACAGCCTCTTGTGTGTTGTTTGTGTTTTTTGATATGGGGGGAGTTTGGGCCATTACCACAGAAGAGGATAGTAATGGATAAGTAGCAGAGGAAAAGGTGTTACGGTCTCCAAACCCAGCTACAGTGCGATCCTAACTATTTCTAGCACTGTAATTTCCCTCCAGTACTATTTCCCTTCTTGCAAAAACAGTCTTACCTACGATAGAAAATTGTTCGTAAGATTGACTGTGAAATATGTCGTATTGATGTGTGGAACTACGCTGGAGGTTTCTTTATGGTGTGTGCGTGTGTGTGTGTGTGTGTGTGTGTGTGTGTGTGTGTGTGTGTGTGTGTGTGTGGTGGAATGGAATGTGCAGTGTGTGTATTGGTTTGGTGTATATATGTGGTGTTTGTGATGGTGTTTGTGTGTGTGTTTGTGATGATGTTGTGTGTGTGTGTTTGTGATGGTGTTGTGTGTGTGTGTTTGTGTGTGTGTGTGTGTGTGTGTGTGGTATTGTGGTGTATGGTGGTGGTAATGACATAATATTATCTTTACAGGTTCAATCCACTTTACCAGGACGAGGATGGCCGCAGTGTGGTGGTGGAGACCGAGGTGCCCCCAGAGCCCCCTGAGTCCCCCCCGACGGACCGTGGATCAGTGCGGTCATCGGGGTATGGGTCCAAGGAGACTGATTCCGTGTCCGATCGGTCTGAGGGCCATGAGGAGGAGGACCACAGGGGAGCCCGCGTGTTGGCCGGTCCTGGTGGTCGCGCGCTGGCCACACTTCTCACAAAGGACCCTCACTACGTAACGAATATTCAAGTGGGGGTGCGCCGGGCCCGATCTCTGGAGGGTCTGGTGCCAGCTTCCCAAGATGCCGTGCCTCGTGCTGCCACTGTCCCCCGCCCTGTCTGGCCCAAGCCCCTCCGCATGCTGTCCCTCCCGCCCCCATCCACGACCTCAGCCTTGGATGTGGTGGCGCAGGACCCTCGCTTCGTGACTTCCATTACCGTCTCCCCTGTCCCTCCTCCGGCCACCCCCACGTCGCCCATAAAGCCGTCATGGGCTGTGACTACTGAGTACTGGGAGGAGGGTGGCGAGGGACAGGATTGGCATGGTCCGGACTCCCTTGTTACGGAGGAGACGCTGGCCATGATGCGCCGTAGTCGGCACCAGAGCAGCCTCGATGAAGACGCCACGGACTCCTACCACGACACACAGCTGGACGCCAGGAGTGAGGCCAGCAGTGTGACCCTGTATGAGACGCCCCTGCCACTACCGCCGGGGGTACAGCCGGTGATGCCCTCCCCACCCCGAGAGAACCGCGTTCCACCCCGCACTGCCTCACTGGCCTCCCGTGGAACCACCCGGCCCCCTCCCCGCCCTCGCCGCCGCAGCTTCGACACGGGGAAACCTGGAGGGGCGGTGGCTGCGACGGCGTTGTGGGAGCGTAGCGGCCTGAAGACTAATGGTAGGAAGCTGGTAGTGTCCCTTCACCACTTGGCAGGACACCAGGCCTCACCACCACCCTCACTCACAGGACACGACAACCCCGCCTTCATCCACGACAATGACACAGAGGCGGAGAAGATGGCAGAGTTTGAGCGACAGGTATGGTAATGACAAACTTTAATGACCTCAAATTATGCACCATATTTACGGACTTCCTTGAAAAATTATGTATATTTTCCTTCATACAGCTGCCACACACTTCATACCCATAGCAGAGTGAATGGTATAGTACTTGTTTCAGCGGAGACTGTAGGTAAGAATTCTTCACTCACAAAACGTCCAACACTAAGCCAAACTAGAGCGAATCTCAAAGTACCATATTTATTAACTTTCTAGACCTTAAGTGGCGCATGAAATTGCTTCTTTATACACAGTTTTACCTTCACTCATACACCTGTCAACTGCATAACCAAACTGATGTGAACATACTCATATAAGCAAAGTCGTTCTGCTACTAACTTGCCTTGGAGATCTGTTTATCATGGAAATTAGTTGTTTATCCTGGAATCTGATAGTGAGTGAACTGCCATGGAGACGTTCATCCTAGAAACCGATATAACCCTTTGAATCCACGATCTTTCAGTTTATTTGTGGCTGGTACCTGACGATTTTACTCAGCTTACAGAAGACGTCTCAAACTGAAGGGATTGGTTAAAGCTATGTCAATCCCCTACGTATTTGAAACTCTATTGTAAGCTGAAGAAAATCGTCTGGAGATGGCGGGAAAAGACTGAAAAAGAGGCAAATAGTGGGCCAGTGGGTTTAGGTCCTTGATAAACACGATCCTCAACAGGTCAGCGAGCGCCTGGGTGGGGTTCCTCCACATAGAGCACACTGGGTGGACGTGGGCGATGGCGGGAACAGGGGCAACAACAGGCGGGTCACGTTCACACCAGACACACACAGCCCCCACCCCCAGCCCCGCCGACCCCCCTCCCCTGCGGTACGGGGCGGGGGCGGGGCAGATGAAGGGGCGGGGGGCACTCACCAGCAGGGCATATGGAGCTCCTCACTATCCTACCACACCAGACGACAGGTGGGCATGTTACAGTAATTCACCCAAGCTCCACTGGCGTCTTTACTTTCTAACTTCCTATTTCCAGACGCTTTTATTAATCTGAGACGAGCCCCCTGGTAGTAAAGGGGTTAAGGAAGGCTCTCTCTAACCTCCCTGATTCGAACAAGCCTCTCTTGAGCTGAATAAAATCGTCTGTGGAGGATTTTGAGGTGGGGACAGGGGTGCAATTTATAGACTCACTAACCTACCAAACTACAAGTGGACATAGTTTTTCGACTGTCTTTTATTTCTCATAGTTTTTCCTCCATACACTTTTTATTTTTTCAGACGTCAGGTGTAGGCAGTGTGTTGGTAATTTAAACGTCCACAGCTTTCCATATACACACACTGTAACTCTGTCATTCTTTGCGTCCCATCCTCACACACACCTACAGTTTCTGCTTCATCTCTGCCCTGCCTTCCAACTACCATACCTATTTGTAATTTACCAGTATTTTATTATTATTATTATTATTATTATTATTATTATTATTATTGACGTAACGGGCCACTACGCTCCTCATGGGGCAACACAGGAATAGATGATGTACGTATGTATGTATGGATTATTATTATTATTATTATTATTATTATTATTATTATTACTATTATTATTATTATTATTATTATTATTATTATTATAGTGCTTTTCTTCCATGAGGTCAACACGCTTGGTTATACATTGATGGCATAATAATTTCTGTGACACACGTATTCATCTAGCGTCACACACACCACAAAACCAGCAAGAGGACACGGCGTATGTGCTGGGCGGCCCCTTCAGGACTTCCCAGGCGTTCGTTCGTTCGTTTAAAGATTTCCTGCGGCCTGTCTTCCCCCTTACTATTTACAAGTCAGGCCACACCCCACTGACCGGGCTAATGCGTGGCCCGGCCTTCACTATAGGTGCAGGGACCTTTGAACGAACGAACGAACTTCTTGCATTTATATTGATACGTTTGAATCATCCTACTTCTAGCTGTCTTTTATTATATTCTTAAATTGTCTAGACATTTTATATAATTCTAACGTGGGATCCTAAAGTTCCGTATTATTTTTACCAGAATTTCTAGCTTTATAAATATAACACATTCTAGCTTTTTAGTGCTATTTTTGAGACTTTATTCTAGCTTTTTTGTGCTATTTTCAACGTGTTATTCTAGCCTTTTAGTGCTATATTTGACATTCTAGCTTTTTAGTGCTGTTTTTGACACATTCTACCTCTTAGTGCTATTATTGATGTTACTGTAGCTTTTTAGCGCTATTTTTGACGTTATTCTAGCTTTTTAGTGCTATTTTTGACACATTCTAGCTTTTTAGTGCTATCATTGACGTTATTCTAGCTTTTTAGTGCTATTTTTGACACATTCTAGCTTTTTAGTGCTATTTTTGACACGTAATTCTAGCCTTTTTAGTGCTATTTTTGACACATTCTAGCTTTTAGTGCTATTATTGATGTTACAGTAGCTTTTTAGCGCTCTTTTTGACGTTATTCTAGCTTTTTAGTGCTGTTTTTGACACATTCTAGCTTTTTAGTGCTATCATTGACGTTATTCTAGCTTTCTTTTACTATATGTGACATTTTACTTTTTTTCCCCTTTCTGTCATATATATTTTTTAATGCAAGGAAGAAGGAACCCAAGGCCAGACGCCCGCAAGACTATCCCCTCTAAGAAAAAACAGAGCGCCATATTCAAGACGCGTTTCCCGTTGTGTTCCTGGTTACCTGTGAAATTTTTCTTTATAATTACATGTATTTCCCTGTTCAGCGGATGTTAAAATTATCATTATTATTATTTTTCTACTTGTTATTTCATTATTATTATTATTTTTCTACGTATATTTCCTTTTTTTGTATTATTCTTGTTCTGTAATTTTGTAACATCATTATTTTTAACTGTACGGGGGATTTTGATGGTTTTGCTGACGTAATGGTTTTGTAGGTGTTGATGCAGGGGGGAGAGAGAGAGAGAGAGAGAGAGAGAGAGAGAGAGAGAGAGAGAGAGAGAGAGAGAGAGTCAGTAAATGAGAGCCTGGGATGATGTTGATGATGATAAAGATGGTGATGATGATGACGATGATAATGATGATGGTGGTGATGATGATAATAATAATGATAATAATAATCTTGATGATGATATTCGTCTCATACGTTTAACTTGTTTCTTACTTACGCTGACTTGCTTTGTTTACACTTGAAACGCCTGTGTCTGCTTACTCTCTTGTTTACGTCTGTGTTTACTTAGCGGTCAATTAGTTTACAGTTTTGCCTTGAGTTTACAGTTTACACACACGCCCATGATTGCTGTTTGGGTGTTTTATATGCCGTTTGATTGATTCTGTTTGATTGTGCGCTGTTTCGATTTATCTGATCATTTTGACGATGGGAAAATTCTGTTCCTGAACCATTTTGATCTTTTGAGTATTAGACACAAGTGATAATTTTGTTCCTGTGTTATTTCGACTGTTTATTACTATTATTATTATTATTATTATTATTGTTATTGCTACTGCTACTACTACTACTATTATTATTATTATTATTAATATTGTTTTCATTATTATTATTATTATTATTATTATTATTATTATTATTATTATTATTACTACTACTACTACTACTACTACTACTACTGCTACTACTACTACTACTACTACTACTGCTACTACTACTACTGCTACTACTACTACTACTACTACTACTGCTACTACTACTACTACTACTACTACTACTACTACTGCCACCACCACCACTGCTACTACTGCTGATGCTATTATTATCATTATTATTATTATTATTATTATTATTATTATATTCCAGACGGGGACAGATCCAGGTGGTGTGAGTGAAGGTGAGCGTCGGGGAGGACAGGAGTTGTGGGAGCGCTACTACGGCGCGTACGGCTCTATAAGTGATCGTACTCTCCCCAGACACTTCGCTCCCCATCCCAACAGCGGGGCGCCTATTTGTGGGGTGAGTACGGGGGTGGGGTGGGTGGGGGGGGTGTATGTACTTGGGGTCATCTTTCTCCTCTGATTCATGTACCAGGGTAAGACGATTTAGTTGAATAATAATGGCAGACTTGGCACCAGGTGAAGGTGTGAGTTTGGGATGGGAGGGAGTTTGTGGTTCAAGCGTTGTTTCACCTCTGATTTATTTAAGGTAACAGGTGAGTTCGTTCATAGCTACTTTCTCCTCTGATTCATGTCTTTTTTGCCTCAGTCACTCCCACCCTTAGTGATTTAATTTGCTAAAAGAAAGGCCACTGGTCAGAATGTTATTTCATTAAGTTCATCTGAGATTAGTAGGCTGAGTTGAGAGTAATCCTAGCACAGAGTAATCCTGGCACTGAGAGTAATCCTAGCACTGAGAGTAATCCTAGCACTGAGAGTAATCCTAGCTCTTAGAGTAATCCTAGCATTGAGAGTAATCCTTGCACTGAGAGTAATCCTTGCACTGAGAGTAATCCTTGCACTGAGAGTAATCCTAGCACTGAGAGTAATCCTTGCACTGAGAGTAATCCTAGCACTGAGAGTAATCCTAGCACTGAGAGTAATCCTAGCACTGAGAGTAATCCTAGCACTGAGAGTAATCCTAGCACTGAGTAATCCTAGCACTGAGAGTAATCCTAGCACTGAGAGTAATCCTAGCACTGAGAGTAATCCTAGCACTGAGAGTAATCCTAGCATTGAGAGTAATCCTAGCACTGACAGTAATCCTAGCATTGAAAGAGGTAAGGATTTTTTTAAGGGTGACGGATGATATTGGTCACTGGAAAGAACTAGTGTCAGTCAGGGGGTCATTTTATTATTATTATTTTCAGGACAACTCTAGCTAAATTTACGTACTTGAAATCCTATTGATCAGAATGTTAATGGAGTGTCTGTATTTCTTTTACTGTGAGAGATTGTTCCAGAGGTAAATAAAATCTGTCTTTGTGGATAGAAGGATTTTTTTCATTTCACAGAGGATGAACGAAGGAAGGAAAGACAGATTAAAAAAAACATATTCCAGGTTACAGACACCCTCCATTCATATACGAAAGACGTCATCGTGCTGAAGGCGTTAAAACAACCCTCTGTTTGTAATGGCTAAAGTTAAGAAGCGTTCCTACACAACTTACAGACGATGGCACAAATCCACCTCACGTTTCCATGCATTTGAAGCTGTGATACTAAAACACTGCCAAATGTAGTTATTATATACTGTGTTTCAATAAAATTCGTGCATGTTAAGGACTGGTGGACATGTACATGGAAATCTGAAGCGAATTTTCGTCACCAGTTTTACGTAGCTAATAAACAAACCTCACTTTTAGCATGAAGTTAACAGGCGTCGATGGTTAATGTATAAAGCTACCAAGTCTAAAGCTAAGAGTGTGTAAAGCTAAAAGGGTATGAAGCTAAAAGTGTATAAAGCTAAGAGTGTATAAAGCTAATAGTCCCCCTCCTTCCACAGTCAAGCCCCTGCCACGACTTCACGGTGGATCTACGTCGTGCGGATAAGTTGCGACGCCTGATGGAGAGCCGACGGAGGCGACGACGGTGGTGCTGCGTGGTGCTGGTGCTGGTGGCCCTGACGGTGTTCCTGGGTGTAGTGGTGGCCGTCTCCCTCTACTACACCCAGGGCCAGCGATTCTTTGGGCCCATGTAAAATCCCTGGCCACTCGACTTTACACTGCGCTGGGATTTCTTGTTTCTTTTACACATTCAGTTTTCTTGTTACTCACTACGTTCATGCAACCTTTGGAGACTTGCCCTTATCATGCAGTGGTTCTTTGGGATGATGTATAACTCGTGGCCACACCATTTACATCCCTGGTTTCTTGTTATTCATGACATTTATCCAATTTTCAAAAACTCGGTAATAATAGAGTGACATTTGGGATCAACGCGGATTTTTGGACCATCGTAGTGTCTTCAGTTCTCATATTAATATTTTCATCTTTGTTGTTATTCATTATGCTTATGCAATATATGGAGACTTTGCTTCCTTTATTTACATCTCTGTTTTCTTGTTATTCACTAGGTTTATATATGCAGTTTTCGAAAACATTTCCTCTTGGTTTAGTGATTCTTTTGACTGATGTAGAATCCTCTGGCAGCCATATTTTCAGTAATTATTCTATGGTTTTTCATTTGTTTTTCAGGAAGTTCACTCATGGCCAACACTTCTTCAGACTCCTAATATTTCTTGGCGTCTATTATTTTCCTCCTCATGTTGGAGTTAGTCTTTAGAGGGACATACAGTTGCATTCATCATCGCATTCATATTGCATTGATTATACTCTCGTCCCTTATAACTGAGCCATTCCTTGGACCAGTACAGAATCCGCAACCTGCATCTTGTGTTCATCTTACCGACAAGTGGAGGAGAACCGACGAAGGTGATGATGGAGGTGGTGGTGCGCTGTGATGATGATAATGGTGGTGGTGCTGTGGTGGTGGTGATGTTGGTGAAGATGTACCGATGATGACGTTGGTGGAGCTCTGTGGTGGTGGTGATGTTGGTGGAGCTCTGTGGTGGTGGTGATGTTGGTGATGCTGTGGCGGCGATGTTGGTGGAGCTCTGTGGTGGTGGTGATGTTGGTGGAGCTCTGTGGTGGTGGTGATGTTGGTGGAGCCCTGTGATGATGATGTTATTAGCCGTCGTGGTATTCATAGACGTTGTAGTGGCCGCATCACATGAAGGACAAGTGATTCTTTGACCTGTGTGGAATTTATGGCCACTTTATATGCGACATCATGCTCCAATTCCTCATTTATTAGATATTTCGTAGGTCCAATTTTGTCTACACTCATGGCCAACAACTCTCTGGACCATTGTAGACCGTGGGACCATCATAGGTACATTCAGATCCACTATTTTTCGACTAAGGCTGCGTTCACACCAAGCGATTCGATTCGATTCAGTTCATGGAGAATCAATTGATTCGATTCATTTTGAATCAGCGCCGTTCATACTGACAGAATCAAACTGTCAGAATCAACAGGGAGTAGTGCAAAGGCTGACTTGAACGAGGATGGACGTAGACGCTCTTCCTGAAATAGAGGTGTTGCTGTGGCTGAGGCGGCGTAGGCGTAGGCGTCCAAGAAGAATATGGGTGCATGAAATTAATGCAAAAAGACCTGATTTTGGGAGTTTCGGACACTTGTTCCCAGATTTGATAAACAATTCAGACAAGTTTTATGATTATTTTAGGATGACCAATGAACAGTTTAAAATGCTAGTGGAGTTGACTGCACCCAACATAAGAAAACAGAATACTAATTACCGACGTGCAGTTGGAGTTGAAGAAAGGATTGCCATTTACCTTAGGTAAGAAGTGAACTGTTAAAAAGTCTGAAAGTTGGGAGAAGTAGTGTTTCATGCAGTATAAAAGACATCTTTTATTTCTGGTTATGAATACAGAATACATTAAGAAAACATATCTTTTATTTCTGGTTGTGCATAGAGTAAAAATAAGTATAAATTCTTTGTTTCTGGTTGTGAATATATTAAGAAAATAGACATCCTTTATTTATGGCTGTGAATACAGTAACAAAATAGACATCCTTCATTTATGACTGAATAGAGTAAAAAAATAGACATATGTTTATCGTTGTGAATGCACCAAAATCATTGTTCCACTTTTTAGCATCATAAATAGCACGTCGCTCTCTCACTAAATTTATCAGGACGTCCGGTAGCATGGTGCTCACTCCTCCACTGAATCGCCGTGACTGATGAAAAAATGGACCCTCGCGCATCAGTGATTCTGAATCGCCTTAAATCGCCATGATTTGAATTGAATTGATTCGCTTGGTGTGAACAGTTCCTATAGGAATTAACATGTCGCATCAAGACGAATCATGAATCGATATGATTCTCCATGAATTGAATCGAATCGAATCGCTTGGTGTGAACGCAGCCTTAGTCCGTTTATACAGTGCCTGGAGTTTATTGTTTATTATTTATTTTTTTTAATGCTGTGGTAGTGTTTGCTTCTCTCTCGTAGTGTTTTTGTGGTTGTCACTTTCTCTGCTAGTGTTTTTGTGTTTGTCTCTATTTTCGCTAGTGTTTTTCTGTTTGTCTCTCTCTCCTGGCTAGTGTTTTTGTATTTGTCGCTTTCTCTGTTAATGTTTTTGTCTTTGTGTTTCTCTGCTTGTGTTTTTTGTGTTTGTCTCTCTTTTCGCCAGTGTTTTTGTGTTTGTGTTTTTTTCTGCTGGTGTTTTTATGTTTGTCTTACCTTGTTACACTCTGGGCCATTTTTTTTTTTTTTTTTTTACCGGAATGAGAGCATCGTCCTTCGCGTCATTCTTTTGGCTTCCACATTTGTACAGGTTGAGTAGGTCTAGTCTTGGCCAGCCCTTCTTTGGACCAGTGCAGAATGAAGGACCACTGGAGCTGTGATTATTCTAACCATTCCTCATCATTCTAGTACTTCCTCTAACCCATTCAATCCGTCGACCCTCTGTAGTACTGTAGTTGTGGCTAGAGATATTTTTTTTTACCAATGTGGAATCAGGGACCATTGTAGTTGTGATCATTAGACTCCAGTTCCTTATTTTTCCAGCTGTTCTGTACGTCTATTCAGTCTTAGGAGCCTCTGTGTGGTGTTCAAATTATTCTCGTCCTGAAAATTCAACCTGTCTTCATACCAGTGTCAAATCCAATGCTTTCATATTTCCCGCCACGTCCTGCATCCCTTGTATTATAATATTCTGTGGTGCTTCTGTATTTCGTGCATTTTGCCCCAGTTACATGTATTTCTTGTAATTCTTCAGACCTGTACAATTTTTAGTGCCTTGACAATGAGATGTGTGATTGTGGTCGACTCGCTCTGCTACAATCATGACCAGTACGTCTTTACACCCATGCTTGACGTTAAGGACATCCAATCTAACATTAATTTTGCTCACTACTCACGCTTTGGTAAATCCTCAGACCCATAAAATCCGTTGAGCTGCTTCGTCTGGGCTGTGACTGTCCCATCCAGCTACGCATAGGCTGTACTACAACACACTAGTGATGACTGTGGGGCTTCCAAATGTGGCTCCATTTTACTCGCATTCCTCTTAGTCTATTACTTCTTCGGCCAAGGTAAAGAGAGGCAAAGAGAGTTATGGCCGTCTCATACTTTTATACACAGGAATATACTCTTTTTACTTTTTCTCAAATTTTCGTCCTCTTTCCCCCTTGAACCACGTAGCTCTGTGGTTAAAAACGAGTGCTACAGCTGTACATCCTTTTCATAAGACTTCTCCGTTACTGTCGCCATATTCTAGAGTAAGTCTATTGTTACAACTCTGCATTTAAGATGGAAAGATGGCAGCTATAGACCAGGTTAGGGTAAAATGGGTATAGCACTTCTTTAAACCAACGTAGACTCAAGGACCTTCAAGTGAATTTTGGTTATACTCACTCTCGTCATATTCTAGCAGGTCTTTGAATCTGTGTTTCCTTTGAAGCCCCCTTTTTATGCTTCGCTTGTGGCCGTCTCACTCTGCTACACTCGGACTTCCCCTACTTCAAACTAACTACGATGCGGAGGCTGCAGGTCAGCATTTATTTTCCTTCCACCCTTCATATTCCGATGATTTTCTGGACTCGTGCAATCTTTGAGTCTCTGTCTGTTCTTTCTCTGCTGTCTTCATGGCCAGTGTTTCTTCATAACAGTTTAGATTCCATTGCCTGTATCACCGTTTGCATTACTTAACTCAAACTTCCCCTGCTCTAGAAGAAAAAAATATTCACAAACCTCCATTTCTAGTAATTCTTTGGACTCTACCTTCTTGGAGCCTCGGTCATGTTGTGGTTATGGCAGTCTCACTCCACCATACTCTAACATCGCACCAATGTCAATTCCGGGGCTCTTGGATTGGCATTAACTAAACACTCCTCATAATCTAGCAATTCTTTAGGTCTGCGCAATTTCTGTAACTTCTATAGGTCTGTGGCTGTGGTAATATCTACAGCTTAGGCACTGCCATCTACGTACCTCCAGATTTGTCTTCATTTTAGCCACACTCCTCATATTCTAGCAGTTCCAAAGATCCACGCAATATTTGAAGTCCCTTTGCTGGCTCGACTGTTGCTGTTTCACTTTCCTGCACTCATGGCCTCTGCTTCTTTGATACAGTTTAGACTCTCGTTCCTGCCTTCAAGTTTGCATTAATTTTCTCACACTTCTCATATTTTGGAAGTTTCATGGATAAATCTGTGCTGTCTCATTCTCCTATACGCTTCTCTGGACTAATGTAGACGTTGTGCCCTCTATATTTGCATTTATTATACATTATACTCACTTTCCTTGTATTCCAGCTGTTTTATAGGCCAGAGTTGAGGTAGTTTGGACACATGGAGAGAATAGAGGATGTATATTGGGTGGAGAGATAAAGGAATGAGGATGTGGAGGGTAGAGTGTCAAGAAGTAGACTTAAGAAGAGTTAGGATGACCTTAAAGGTAGAGGATTGAATAGATGTGCTGCTAGAGATCGAGCAGCCTTGTGGTTTGGACATATGGAGGATGGAAATAATGTTTAAAAAAATCAAGGAGTGAGAATGTGGAAGGTAGAGCGCCAAGAGGTGGACGTAAGAAGATTTGGGATGGTCTCAGGGATAAGGGATTGAACAGAGATGCTGCCAGAGATCGAGAGCCGCTTTTAAATTAACAAGGGTGACATATACAATCATAAAAAGGCCTCTAAAAAAAGAGAAAAACTAAAAAGCAGCATAGATAGGATATTTATACAGTATCTTGACCCTGTTATTCACTGGATCAATGTAGTGTATGATGATTGTACATTTTAATCAATATACTCACATAGTTATTCAGTAGATTCATACAGTTTCGGAAGCCATGGTATATCATTCATTATTCACATCCTTCATCTACCAGTTTTTCGGTTTCAGAAGACTGTATACTTCATTCATTATACCCACGTCCTTCATTGTCTAGTTATTCAGGAGTTATTCAGCTGTTATTCAGTAGTTCTTGATTTTATTTCCACTCCTTAAAGTCCAGGTATTTTTCTTTTCACCTGTGCGTGCTTCGGACACTATATTCGTGTTTTTTATTTCAGATCTGTAATTCTAGTTATTCTGTGGACCTGCATTGAATGATAGGCTTTATAATAATTCCTTTACTTAGATCCCTTGTACTCCTCTCGAAGGCCCATACTCTCTTCGGTTATGGAAGTCCCCTAACACCTTTCCCTAAGCGATCTATATTGTTCATTACACCTTAATGTTATTATACTTATGGCTTTTGTAGTAACTCATGTACCTATCTCCCTTATACTCCTCTTAAAGGCCTATTTTCTCTCGGTTAAGGCAGCTCCCTAACACCTTTTCCTAAGCGATTTATATTCCTTTTATTGCACTGTACCGTCCTTTTTCTGTTGTACACAAATCCTTCCAATATCGCCATACTCTGCATCAGTAACGTACAAAAGGATATTAACCAGCCATATCCGAAAATAAATCGCTAAGGAAGGGGTGTTAGGGAGCTTTCTTAACAGACGATAAGATGACCCATTCCTTATACACACATCAATTGTAATATTTTGTCTTTACTTTTTTACTCTTGTATTTTTAGGGGTCGCGCAGTGCCTTCCATTTACTCGCATTTATCATACTAGCTATATAAGACCCTTGTGGATTCCCAAGCCTGTGTGTTAATATTATCGGCATTTATCATATTATATTTACTAGACCAGGGTTATCTGTAGAGACAATGGAATTTTTAAAGTGTCTCAGTTATACTCGCGTTCATTACCTGGTTATTCTGACAACCTGTGGAACTGTGGATATTTTTTAAGTGTTAATAATACTCACGTCTTTTATTTAGTTATTCTGAGGACTTGTGGGTATATTTAAGCATCTATAGTTACTTTTTAAACTTATATATTGTACCAGACCTTCATATTGTGACTTTTTTTTTATTTTTATTTTACAAGGGCAGTCTCTCTGACCTTCGAATGTCTTTGAAAACTGTGTTGTATTATTATTATTGTTGGCATGTATCGTACTAAGTTTATTTTTCATTTTTGTATTTTGAAGTAGGGTTATTGTATTTACTTTTGCTGGCTTTCTGATTATTGGCTGTTCTTTTTTTATTCTTTGGACAGTGGAAGACTCTGATGACTATATTTGGTTAATCTGACTCGCATTAATTTGACTCTGTGTATCAGATTAAATGCCAAAAGCCTCGTCATTCATTTTATCAGCCTTTTCATATTACATTTTTCAGACCCTAGTTATTTTTTGGGTCAGTGTAGACTCTGAAGCTTCTGTATATTAAGACCAGTATACCAGAAATGATTATACGCAATTTTAAACTGTTCATATTTCATCCATCTCGTTCTTGGTCTTCCGCTCCGTATTTTGTCATCTTATCTAACAAGTCTCACTACTGCTTCTACCACTTCAGGCCAAGTTTACCTCACATACATCTCCTCTTGAGTATTCCACCTCCTCTGTCCTCTTGATGACGTTGCTTCTGTTGTAGCTGATCCGAACTTCATGGCCGCCCTCTCTTCAGCTCTCTCCCACTTTATACGTTAACTTAATTCGTTGGTTTGCCTATCCACGTTCTGTTTCTGGGTCTGCCTCTCCTCCTTCCCCCATCACCTTATATCACAGTCCCATCATCATATCAGGGCGCCTTGATATTTCACTGCTCTCTCCTTCCATCTAGTTCACTGTCCACTGCTGCTCACTCACCCTTGATCACAATTCGCTGTTACATCCAGGTGTCCCGGTGCTTCCCTCCTCTAGCCTTTCACATAAGTACTTGGCCTGCCTCTCACTCGTCCACCATCTTCACTTATCACAATGCATCATCTCTTTAAGGTACACCAATGCTTCCCCGCTTTATCCTTCCATGTAGTCCATTGTCTTCAGCTTTTCATTTTTCCATCAACAACGCTGTGTAGTAACTCAGCGCCATTCCACGCTGTCCTTAGAGATACTGACAAGAAGAAAGTTTAGGTCTCCCAGTCTCTAAGTATGTCCCAGTTTAGATGATTTAGAAGTCGAAGTATTAGGCATAAACAGTTATTTGATATTGCTGAACAGGTCACGGGAGTTTGTATCCATTGGGAAGCCGATAACCAATTTGACTTTACAGTATAGCCAAGAGCTCGTCATTCCTCCTTCATTTATAATATCCATTGTAAGTGTCTGTCTTCCTCATCACCAAATGATTTTTATTTTTATGCCGCTGTCTTAAATACCCTTTGATTTTATCCTCTCACTATACGGTATTTCTCTCCTCCTCCCCCCTTCAGCTTGGGACTGATTCTGCGCTATATACTCGTTTTACTCAAACGTGGCCTAAAATTACCACCTTTTCGTTTCAAATGCGATTAACACGAGATTGGTGCTAGTCATGAGGAAGTGTTATGAGAGACACGTTGAGCTGTAGCATTGTCTTTTCTCTCTTTATTTCCTTTTTTTTTTTTACTTTTTTTTTTTAAATTCCGCCACTGAGGTTTGTGATATAAGCTGCAAAAGGACGAAAATCCAGACCAAGTAAAGGACGTATAGTGATGAGGTTGTTTTGGGTGAGGACAAGGATAGGCTCTTATTGTGCCTACTGATGGATTGTTCTGGTGCTGGAGAGATGGGAATTTTAGGCCAGGTTAGAGTAGAAAGGATGTAGGAGTGAAAGGGCTAATGAAGGCAAATATGAATCTTCTCATTCATTAACATTTCCCCGAGCTGAATACAGCCGTTTGAAGGCAGGAAGAGGGAACTCAATATACGTTATCGCAGTGAAGGGGTTAATGGTCATTCTGGTAGTCTTTGCTCAGAGATGAGGTGGGATGATTAGTGATGTGGTCTTGAATTGGTTAGGCCAGGTTTCATTTTCGTTTATAAAGGCTCCAACATGCTTGCATGCGTTGGCCTTGGTACCCCAATGGCGGCTGTCCAAGCCGCTTGATCTCTGACAGCCTCCCTTTTCAGTCCCTTATCTCTGATAAGAGATGACCTCTATGACCTCGTCCCAGGTCTTTTCCGGTCTGCCTTTCGCAACCCTACCCCCAATTGTTATCCCTCACCCTCTCCACATGCCTATACCATCTCAATCTACCCCTCCTCATCTCAGCACCAAGGCACTCCAGTCCCATCCTTCCTCATAGCTTTTCCATTGTAAACCTAGTCTCCCAAGGTCTCACATTCCAGGACGCACTGCACATCCACCTAATCATTGTCATTTCTGTACGTTTGAGTCTGCGAATATCCTCTTCCATTACTGCCCAGGTCTCACTACCATACAGCATTACACTCCTAACACATGCCGCATACTCGTACAAAGATCGCTTAGTACGGAGGGAGAGCCCTCTCAATGTCAGGAGAAGCAACAGCTCCCTGAACTTTTTGCAATCACTCGTCACTCTAGCCCCACCTCCAGCACATAACATGTCTCCCCAAATAACAAAACTCTTCCACACACTAAAGAGACTCACCAGCAAGATCAATCCTTTCACGCCTGGCAATCTCCACATGTTCTCCCCAACACACCGCACGCATGAAATCAGCATTATCTCGCAGTCTGCCTTTAATACCACTACATCTCTTATACACCCACATATCACAAACATTGTACAAGAGGGAATTACTTCCCACGCCCTTGTGGCAACCCGCACATGGCCACTCTCCCTCATCTCTGACAGTACCGCCACCACCCCTAGATACCATCACCTTTGTTTATCTGCATTTACTCTCAAGCCCTTGTGCCCCATACCATCCCTCCACTTCCTAAATCTTTCCTCCGCCTCCCTTTCATTCTCTGCAGTGAACGCCAAATAATCAGCACATAACATCTCCTACGGGAGTCCATTTCAAAAGTCACGTGAGGGGGCTTCAAGTACCATGGCAAACAACAAGGGGCTCAAGACTGACCCCTGATGCACAACATTATTCACGGAAACTCATCACTCAAATCTCCATTCACTGTCAGCTGAGCACGAGCACTCACATACATAGCCAGGTGGTACAGCATTTTATCTTCTACACACCTGATTATACAGTAGACTTGTTAAGAAATACAGGCTTTCATTTGCATTCATGTTGCTGTATATTACTTCATTTGTATATCATTTGCCATATAATGCAAGGATTGTATTGCAACATTGTAATAATGCTCTTTGCAGTTCCCTTCTTGGTGTAGTGAACAGGAGTACAGTATCATTCCCGTGGGCTTGGCTAAGTCAGAGTTGAGTTTATACTTAGGTATGTTTGATGATTCTGAATAAGAGAAGTCAAGGCTGTTCCAGTACTATATTGCCATTTTGAGTAATGTAATGGAAAATAAATATTGCTCACTGCACTGCGGCATATAAGAACTCTTTGTTAATGAGAACAGCATTGGCTTTGGCATAACATCTGATCTGTAGTATGTTTTTGCTATAGCACATTAATATTATTTTGTATATTATGTATACAAACCGTGTCAGTGTGAATCTTTCTGCCTGTCTGTCTGTCTATCTATCTGTCTACATATCTGTCTATCTACCTTTTTATAATTAACATACAAGAGAATATAGAGGTGCAGTAAGCAAAAAAAATCGCTTAATACAAAGTGCTATACTCACCGACATGCAACTTGTCAGCTAAGCCCCGCCCCCTTCGCCATGACTGCAGGAGGGGGCGGAGCTCAAGACAAATTGGTTAGTGACATTGTGTATTTTCTTCCACAGGGGAAAAAATATGAAAGAAAAAAAAAATGAAGGTTGTTCCAAAGGACATCTTATTGTTACCTTTGACTAAAAATATGGCATTGTACGTTGACATAAAATGTACTGTAGGCCTATCAGGAAAAATGTACTTAATGTGTATAAGTTTTGTAGCCGTAAGGTTTATTGGGGTTATAATAGTATTTGCTTTTGTGTTTCTTCACTGTTATACCGTTGTGCTAAATATATGGGAAAGTAAAGGAGGGAATGAGTAAGTGTTAAGAAAATGTTGTAGTGTCAGTGGACCAAGATGGTAGCGTTTTTTTTTTGGCTTTTGTAAGACGCTTCATTTTGAAACAACTTTTCATGTTTTTAGAATAAAGTAACAACAACAACAACAAAAAAGTAATTTTACATTGCGTCATTCCGAAAAGTTGTTGTGAAATGATAAGCTTACAGTAATGAAAACAGTAGCTGTAGTTGAATTTATCGATACAACAGGAAAATATGTATCAAACAATAGAACAGTGGATCTCACAAATGGTTGCCAAAGACCAAAAAAAAAAAAAAAGTACTTTGTGTAATGAGGGAGGAAATTTGGATGTAGATTCTGCCCATTTTCCACAGCATATTCTTTGCATGAGTGGAAAGGTGGAAAAGAATTTGCATACTGGCGCATAGCGCTGAGCTCTATAGTATAAAGAGGCTTTCTTATTGGTAACACTACATAGTTTATTTAACCGCCACCAGTGGCTCAGGGCGGCGCTGATGTTTATCTACACTACTGACGCCCACGTCTTTTGAAATCAACTGATGAATTCAGAAAATATTATGCCATGGTCCACTGCTTAGCTTATGTAAACAACAGCGATATAGAAACAGCAAGCTAAGAACAGTGATCCAATTGCATTATCATTGTGGAGGTGACGAGTGAAGGTGTTTCAATATGGCGGCCAAAGTTACACGCTCGCTGCAGAGATAGCCTCTCCATATTATAGAGCTCTGTGGTGCATAGTGACATAATGGATTATATTATCTTTGTTTATCCTATCCGTCCACATTCATTGTAAATATTTCCGTCCATTTTCTCTGACTAGGTTTAAGTAAGGGTATTTAGTATATAAGCTTTTCTAGTTTTATAACCGATTTAGCATTTTTATATATGCCTGGCTGTCTCTAACCTGCCGTAGTCATTATTTAGGTTTAGATGGGGATGTGTTGGGTTACTTAAATGCCAAAACGATATAAATAGCTGTAGATAAGCATATTTTTGTGGCATTTTTCATGTCGCATTTTCTTCCATTTTAAAAACTTGCTTTGTTCACACACACATACACATACACACACACCGACGTTTATCTTTAAGCCGTGTCAAATATATCTTTTTATTAAGCGTTAAGCTCCCTGATTTTTGTACCCAATGTAGCGCTGTCATAAGTCTTACGTGACCATATCGTGATCTTCGTTGCAACTACGTGACACTGCCGTGGCTGTCATAGGTCATTTCGTGACTCTGTCGTGTCAAAAAAACATTACAAGTGAGTCACGGTAGCCCTAATACCATGCCGAATGCGTCACGATAGATGCAAGGATGAGTCGCGATAGAGCTAATAATTTTGACAATAATTTGACGGTTAACTGCACGTGTCACGATGATCCTAAAATGGAATCATGATAACCCTAAGAATATGGTGATTGAGTCACGATAGAGTTCATTATGGGTCATAATAGAGTCACTTTAGACCTACGCGGCTGAGACTGGACTGGACTGGGCGTCTCTTCAATCCAGCTCGAATGATCGGGGGGGGGGGTGCGGGCATAACTCTTGATGCTATTGTGGTATGTTCGTGGCACCGTCGTGACTCTGTCGTGGCACTATCGTGGTGATCGTGGCCTCATCGTGACGACAAAATGACCTTTAAAAATATGAAAATCTGCCAATGGTGACTTAGTCTTACAGCTATCATGACTCCATCGTGACCATCTTACAACCATCATGACACATACAGCCATCGTGACATTGTTTATTATCGGCGTTTATCGTGGTAAAATTTCACGACAGCGCCAGTAATTGAATTAGTGGCGCTGTCGTGGTCCGAGTATGGAATGTGTGACGGGGGCTGTAGGTGATTAGCAAGGATTGTTCAGATGAAATGGCAAGTATTTTGATTTTTAACGGATCTGAATGAGTTAGCAACTGATTGTGAAGCGAGTCATATTGTTTTATCATTTTCAGTAATAATAATAATAATAAAAATAATAATATAAATAATAATAATAATAAAAATAATAATATTTTAATATTAAAGTAGGTGTTATATTACTTCTTTTATGCATATTTTCTTTTTCTCTGCCCAGACAATTTTTTGCATCAGCTTAGGAGGGACATCCCACACTTCATTAATCCCTTCAGCTCGACCGATCATTCCTAAGCTGGATTAAATCGTCTGAAGGCAGGAAGAGTTACGTGAAAACAAACAAACAAACAAACAAACGTGGGAGCGGCCGTCATGATACTTGAAGGCAGTGGTGGAAGTAGTAGTGGTAGTAGTAGTAGTGGCTGTTATTTCTTTTATCCCTACTCATTAACGACCTGTCCTCCTCCCAAGACATACTTCCTTACTATGAACTTCCTCTTCAAGTGATTATCTATGAATTTGTGTATCTATATCTATCTATCAATCTGTCTGTATGTCTGTTTGTCTCACATGCCACTCTAGGCCAATATCCTTCATATACTCAACTTATTTATTATTATTATTATTATTATTATTATTATTATTTTATTATTATTATTATTTTATTATTATTATTATTATTGTAAGACTACACATTCCTTTGTACAGCATTTATATAGTGTAGTACTGAATGGGGGACTTCGTGAGGAAATGAACTAGCTCTCTCTCTCTCCCTCTCTCTCTCTCTCTCTCTCTCTCTCTCTCAAATCATGTCTCAGTTTATCCTCAACTCCTTAGATGCGGGACCATTAGGAGCGGCCTTGTCCGTCTGTCCATCACTAAAGATTTTCGTAAATGAGGTGCTTCACTCCCGTAGATTTAAGGGATTATAGTGAAGCCCCTTATTTCGGCCCTGAAGTTCCTGCGTTTATACTGTACTAATGTTCTTGTTATCAGAGAGAGAGAGAGAGAGTAGCTATGGGACGATTGTGAAGGGGTTCGGAAGAGCAAATATTTAACCCCTCTACTTAAAGATTTTCCTTCAAGCTGAATAAAATCGTCTGTAGGTAATGCAAAAAAAATAATAAATAAAAAAAAATAATCGTAAAAGGGCTAATGTCTCGATGTTCAGCAGTAGCAAAATGGCGCCAAAATTGTTGCTAAAGTCTGATATATTCTTATTTTGCGCTTCACTAGTTGTTTTTTTCAGGAACTTACGCATTTTCTCTGCAATTATTCGTTACTGAGAGCGATAACAGTAATTTATGAACGAGAATTATGTTTTCCTTGTGGTATCTGGCATTGAGGTGGCGGCCATCTTGCTTTCTCCCTTCCCTCGCCTCCAGAGTCCCCCATTGACGTATTGACCAATGAGAAGGCGACTCTGAGCTACGTCATCAATCTGGCGAGTTCTCATTGGTCGATATCTTTTGGTTGTGGCGGATGGTGTTATGCTTTTGTTTATATTCCCATTTTCTATTGTAAATTCAGTAATGTATAACTTATTTGCTCATTCCAGTGTTTTTGTTATCTTAGTTACATATTCTTTTGTAATGTTACTGTTTGTTAATTAATTTAGCATTTCCTCGTCTATTTAGCTTATAATTTTTAACGTGACTTAGTAAAGGCTAACCATTTCCTTGTGTAATCTATTTTCTTTGTATATTTGCTTGGAAATAAACATGTAAGGCTTTTGTAATGAAAATCCCGACTCGAGTGTTTTATTAATGGCCTGTCTGTTGTGTGACGCCGCATCCTGTGAGGGGTGGCTTCCACATACGTATCTCCAGACCTGTACCCCACGATTTGGTGTACTCATTCTTGTTTCCGATTTTGGACATAAGTTAAGACAGTTCGTTCCATGAGACCCAGCAGTCCTTATACACCTTCGCATGTCACTGCTTTGGCGCTATGACCCACCGTCCATAAGCTGTTCTCAGTCTGGGGTACGTGCACCACTAGGGGAACACGCATACCTCTTTTGGATCTCCCTCTCTCTCTCTCTCTCTCTTTCTTTACGTACTTGTGATGTTGAAAATTAAGTGCTCAACAGGGTGCTAAGTATTCACCAACTGGGACTAGAGAGGGCATTGAGAGAGCACTTCCACGCTGTGCTCTATAAACATGTACATTTGGGCACTGACACTGTATCCAAACTTACTGTAGATTCTGACCCGTGAACTTGTGACCTCTAATCGACCTGCAATGAAATCGAATCACTCCCCCCCCCCCACACACACACACGACGCATGCGGGAAGTTCGATCCAGGTCAGATTTGGCTTTCATAAGAATGCACTCTGAACTTTGACCTTGACTCATGACCTTTGATCGATCTACGTCAAATTGGATTCTTTCTTGCCAGACCCACTTTTGGCCGAAGTTGGATCAGGTATTTAGACGGTATTTTGCATGTGGAGGGGGAGAGAACGAGGGGGAGGCCAAGGATGAGATGGAGGGATGGAGTGGAGAGGTATATGAGAGAGCGTTGTGTGTGAGCTGGAAGCAGGGGAGTGAAATGGCGGGGGACAGGGCGACATGGAGGCGATGTGTTTGTGGCCACCCGTTACGGGATGAAGGCGTCCGGCAATAGACAGACAGATAGATTTTGTCAACATGTCAGCACACAAACCCCTGTCGCTGTAGTGCTTTTACCCTCTATAGACAGTCCTTAGATATTCGCAGGGGATGAAGGGTGGGTTTTTGTGCCGTGGAGTGATGTAGAGTACGGTACATTAGCCTCATTTCCTTCATACACTCTTTCAGATGCCTGGTGGTTTAGTGAGTTACGGTGCTTCGATCAGGTATGGCCCATTAGGGAGTACTTCTGAGGGTTGATTGGAGTCTGTTACGTAACGCCGCTCAGGGGTTAGCAACTGTTCACCCTTGCCTTAAATAGCTGGAATGAAAAGCCTAGCCCAGGGCACCTATGTTCCTGTGGGGGTGCTATTGGATTACATAAACAGATGTATAGATAGATGGATAGATAGATAGATAGACAGACAGGTTGATGGATAGACAGTCACAGGTAGATAGATAGATAGACACAGATAGACAAACAGACAGACAATAATAGACCCGATCACAATAGCTTTCCCTTTGACGTCGCTAATACTGAGTAAATTATCGCTACCCTATTTAGCATTATATTTAGCACATCATTACTAAAGGTATCCTAAAAAAAAAATCATAATTATATATAACGGGGCTGCGTGATATTTTTTTTTTAAATACATTTTTTGGAAAGATTTTAATGGTTCCAGGGAAGTGGAGTTACGGATTTTGACTATTTTTGGAAAGCTGATGGAACTCACGGTACACGACTATACAGGGGTAGCTTGACGCGGTACAAGATACGTGGTAGTAGTAGTAGCCCCAGGTTCATTGCAATCTTGAACTGAGTGGGCTGTAGATTCAAACCGCCCTTCCCCGGCAGTCCACCATCTTCTCTTTAGGGCAGGGATGGGGAACGTCCGGCCTCCGGGCCGTATAAGGCCCGCAAGACCATTTGATCAGGCCCGTGAGGCAATTCATAAATGCAATTTCATAAACTCATGAATATATCTCTCATTTCATCTCATCAGCCGTTTGAGTGTCCACTGCAGGACCGGCCTATCCCGACCGAAGCAGGGATGATACAGCCAATGTATCTCTACCAAGTGGCTAAGGCTGTCTAGTAGAGATTGTATGTAGGGTGAGAAGTGCTTGTAAGTGTAATTGTAGTGCTGGAGTGGCTTTGGATGTGTGTGTAGTCTGTGAACCAAGTGTAATCGGCCCGCGCAAGCCAACTGGGTGCAAACATACTTTACAGTATGCGACACTGGTTCAACCACAGCACCCCTTGTGTCTGCCAATGCAGTACGTGGCATGAAGAACGCTCCCAAAGTTTATTACCCTGGCGGGGCGCGAACCCTCGTTCTTCAGTGTACGAAAACGCACACTTTACCACTGTACCACAGAGGCTTAAATATATATATATAATGTACTGGGCTACAGTTGATTTTAAGTTGATAATTTTGTATGGCCCACGAATGATGTTAAAAATATCCTAATGGTCCTTAACAGGAGAAAGGTTCCTCACCCCTGGTTTAGGGGACAGGTAGGGAGGTGTGTATAACTGGCGCCTGGCTATACCAGTGCCACCGCAAGAAGGCGCCCCTCTCAACCACCACAGGACCTGGTCCACACAGACATTATAACCAATGCCCTTCTGGAGATAATAGAAAGCACTCTCTTGTCGTTGATCTTCCTGTAAAAACCAAGAACTTTCATTATTTCCCCTCGCGTGTCTAAGATTTTTTTTTTTTTTTTTTTTTATGCAGGAAGAACTAGATATGGGGACTTTGCTTTTCTAAAATCCTTCCTCCAATAACAGATCATACTTGTATCTATCTGTCTATTTATCTTCCTGTCTATTGGCAGACTCCTTAATCTCGTTAGGGGTGGCCACAGACAAATCGCCTCCAAGTCGCCCTCCCCTCTACCATCTGACTGCCCTCCTTCCAACTCACCTCTCTCCCTCTCTCTTTCTCTCTTATATACCTCCATCCCTCACCTCATCCTTGGTCTCCCCCTCCCTCTTAGCCCTCCACCTCAAGCACACACACTCTCCTAGTCAGTCTCTCAATCTCCATCCTCTCCACAGGCCCACATAAGTTACGACAAGAATTTAATCGTAAAATCGGAGGCTGTGAATACGGACTTACGAAGAAATAAAGGAGAGGAAATACAACAGCAGTAGAGGCATTGGATTTATTGAAAGAGTCTGTAGCGTTGACGTGTCGCTACAAAAATACAGTGAAAAATACATTGACTTTTTTTTTTGTATCTTTGAGGTTAGTGAAGAAAGGTTGAAAAATTGGGGGGGGTCAAAAAGAGGGGGTTGGGGGGATTTTTTTTTTTGGTTTTATTTTTGGGTGTGAGAAATTCTTTGGAAAGAGAGAGAGAGAGAGAGAGAGAGAGAGAGAGAGAGAGAGAGAGAGAGAGAGAGAGAGAATTATTGTTGCTCCGTGTGTGTGTGTGTGTGTGTGTGTGTGTGTGAGAGAGAGAGAGAGAGAGAGAGAGAGAGAAAGAGAGAGAGTTAGTGTTGTTCCGTGTGTGTGTGTGTGTGTGTGAGAGAGAGAAAGAGAGAGAAAGAGAGGGAGTTAGTGTTGTTCCGTGTGTGTGTGTGTGTGTGTGTGTGTGTGTGTGTGTGTGTGTGTGTGTGTAGGGAGGACAGGGAAACAATCTTCTCCTAACAATAACATGTCATTAAGTTAAAAATCTATCTACCCAGAAATAGATATAAAATTATGTCTATCTACCCCAGTGTTTTATCTATTTTATCTACTTCATTGTTTCTACCTCCAGGCGATTACAATTCTCTCTCTCTCTCTCTCTCTCTCTGACACACACACACACTCACACACACACACAGCAATAAAATAACTCTCTCTCTCTCTCTCTCTCTCTCTGACACACACACACTCACACACACACACAGCAATAAAATAACTCTCTCTCTCTCTCTCTCTCTCTCTCTCTGACACACACACACTCACACACACACACAGCAATAAAATAACTCTCTCTCTCTCTCTCTCTCTCTCTCTCTCTCTCCAGCCTCAAGTCTCGTATTTTCATCGAGCAAGGACGCTCCCTAATACCTCTTCCTTAGCGATTTATTTTTGGATATGGCTGGTTAATATCCTTTTGTACGTTATTAATGCAGAGTATGGCGATATTTGAAAGACTTGTAAAACATAAAATAGGACAGTAAGGTGTAATAAAGAAAATAAATCGCTCAGGAAAGGGAGTTAGGGAGCTTAATAACAGTAAGGTGTAATAAGAAAAATAAGTCGCTTAGGAAAAGGAGTTAGGGAGCTTAATAGCAGTAACGTGTAATACGCAAAATAAATCGCTTAGGAAAGGGAGTTAGGGAGCTTAATAAGAGTAACGTGTAATAAGGAAAATAAATCGCTTAGGAAAAGGTGATAGGGAGCTTAGTACGGGTTTCAGATGGCCCTTTCATCTTAACTTGGCCCAGATTTTCGTCCTTTAGCTGCTTATCTGATGGACTGTGGTTGAGTCCTGGAAAACGTGCTACGGCTCTACATCTTTTCCATAGCACTTCTTCGTGACTAGCATCATATTCCGGTGTTAAATTACTGCAAGAACTCAGCATTGAAGATGGAGAGATGGGAATATTTGGTCAAGTTAGAGTACAAGGAGTAGAGAAAAAATAGAAAATACAGCAATGTGGAGCTTTGAACTTTGACCTTTTCCCCTGACCTTTGCCTTTGATCGATATCCGCCAAGATCGAATGACACCTTCACAAACCCACAAACAAGTTATCTGCCAGTTCTTATCCAAATCGCATCAGGCATTTCTGAGATAGTCTGTTGACATACACAAATGCATGCATACGTGTACATACATTCACACATACATACATACATACACACATACATACATATTCATATATACAATTCACACATACATACATATTCCTATATACAATTCACACATACATACATACTCATATATATATATATATATATATATATATATAAATATATATATATATATATATATATATACATGATTATATATCTATATATATATATATATATACCTACCTACCTACCTACCTACATACATACATACACATTCACCCACTCACCATTCAAGCCCCGGCAGTCCTGACACACACACACACACACACACACACACACACACACACACACATTTCCAACCCATTCAAACCAACCCAACAACTATCACCACCGAAAAACAAGAAAAACAACAACTTGGGTGCCTCCGTACAAAATATTTCTACATAACTCGAGTCATTGTATTTTTCTTCCTAACATAAACTAGATTAATATTTTGTACTCTATGCTAAATTTGTTTTGAGACGTATTTACAGATTGCTTTAGGTTTGTTGTACTGGTGGATGGTTCATGTATGGTACTCGTAGCGAAGGGGTTGTTGCCGCTCACTACCTTCCGCTCTCCTCACTTTCTCTGGAAAAGTGATATTCATTTTTAGTGTGGCGGTGGCGATGATGATGATGATGATGACGATGATGATACTAATACCAATACTACTACTACTACTACTACTACAAATAATAATAATAATAATAATTTCGCGTTATTATTATTATTATTATTAATTGCACAATTTGGGGCTGTTACCAAAATATCTCAAAATCATGCAGGCAGTGTATATCCCGGGCTATCTCGGTTGCTGGTCAATAACTTTTTGTGAAGCTGCAATGATACGCCTCCGACTGCCAGAGGGTTACCGATCTAATTGTGTAGACTGGAATGAAAACAGTGAGTGAAACGCGGCGGGGGAAATCCTAAGACTTTTGCTCGATTTTTTTTTTTTCCCACGCACCTGAAGAGGGGAAAATGTAATTGCGTGTGTGTGTGTGTGTGTGTGTGTGTGTGTGTGTGTGTGTGTGTTTTGAACTGATTCGATTTTGGCAAGGCTGTGATGATACGCCTCCGATTGCCAGAGGCTTACTGGTCTAGTTTTGTAGTGATGGCGGCAATAAACACCTGTGGGTGAATGCTTTGGCTTTTTATTATATCTTTGAGTCTGTCTTTCTGTCTGTCTGTGTATCTCTCTCTCTCTCTCTCTCTCTCTCTCTCTCTCTCTATCTATCTATCTAACCTACCCCATGGCCGCACCGCAGTACACCAGGCAGAAGATGATGAAGGCTGAGGGCACTGCTATCCTTCCAGCCATCAGGAGCAGCAAGTGGGTGGGCCAGTAGGCGGGGCGGGGCGGGAGGGTGGGGTCGTGGTGAGGCAGGGCGGGGCGTAGGGGTGGGTACGGCGTGAGTGGGTCGGTGTCCACAGTTACCAACCCGTGCTTCCTGGAGAGGGGTCTGTTGCCCCCTACTCCCCCTGCTGGCTGGACCTGCGGGGGTGAGTTAGACTGGATTAGGTTAGGTTGGATTAGGTCAGACACTATATTATTATTATGATTATTATTTTTAGTAAGTGATACATAGATGATTCTTTGCCCCATAAGACTGGGTGTATAAATAAAAAAGTCTTCATTATTATTTCTCTTTGCTTCTAGATCTCACCTCACCTTATGTCTTAGGGAGAAGAGAAGCACCAGTCGAGCAGGGCAGTACTCCCGAGGTGGATGGAATGCTATACTCTTTTCACGTTAACTTGGCCCAGATTTCACTCTTTTCACCTTAACTTGGCCGAGATTTTCTTCACTTCTGGTTTACATCCCCAGTGGCAGAAGAAGATATTGCTTCGTCTCTACATCCTTTCCATAGCACTTCTTCGTGACTAGCACCATATTTTAGTGTTAATCTACTGTTACACCTCGGCGTTCAAGGTGGAGAGATGGCAATTTTAGGCCAAGTTAGAGTGAAAAGAGAATAGCATCATGTTCCAGTGTTAATCTATTTTTTGTAACTCACGCTTGAGAGATGGCAATTTTAGGCCAAGTTAGAGTGAAAAGAGTACAGAACCAGCCTAAGTCCTTCCATGCCTTAATGAACGTGAAGGCTGAGTGTAAATAGGACGAAAATCTGGGCCAATTTAAGGTGACCGGAGTACAGAACCTACCTTAGTGAGTCCGTGGGCAGAGGATATAGTGTGAGCCAAGTTGAGGTGAACGGAGTATAGAACCTACCTTAGTGAGTCCATTCGCCGATGATGACTGGGAGGGGTGTGTGTATTCAATGAGGACGTGCAGGAGCGTCATGACAAACACCAGCAACATCAGGAACACATACCACACGTCCACCAGCTTGAAGTAGGACGTGTGGGGAACATCCTCACACGTCTGGAAGGGGGAAAGGTGAGAGTGAGAGGTTGGGGGAGGGATGAAGGTGTTGGGATAGTAATGTTTCTGGCTTATTACAACTAGCACAGACACACCCACACACACCCACACCCACACCCACACCCACACCCACACCCACACCCACTCACCCCTTCCCCCACACACACACAAAGATGCAAACGGCGAGAGAATTCATCCTTACCTGAGAGTAGAGAGACGACAGCAGAAACAGAGACGTAAAGGAGAGGAATATTCTTGGAAGGAACTGTTGTAGGGTGATGAAGAGAGTGGAGTACGCGAGGGCCAACACGAGGCAGGTGGGGAGGTAGGCGGTGAGGAGGTAGTGGCCTGACCTCCGACCTAGCTTGACCTCCACCCCGACCTGACCCGTTGACCTGCCTTGCTGGGTCCTGATGCTGTCTGTGTGGTGGGGAGAGGAAAGGTTACGATGATAAAAACACTACAACTAAGAAAATATCAAGTTATCAGTATTTCTATCTATCTGTCTGTCTATATATTGCCAGACGCCTGAATTCCGTAAGGGGTGGCCACAAACAAATCGCCTCCATGTCGCCCTGTCCCACACCATTTGACTGCCCTGCTCCCAGCTAACACCCCCCACCCCTCTCATATACCTCTCCACTCCATCCCTCCACCTCATCCTTGGCCTCCCTCTTGCTCTTCCCCCCTCCACCTCATCCTTGGCCTCCCCCTTGCTCTTCCCCCCTCCACCTCACTCACATACACTCTCCTCGTCAGTCTCTCATTCTCCATCCTCAGTATTTAAATAAGACAATAACACAGTATCAGTTAAATCTAGTAATGAATGAAAAACGCAGCCGTATTAGTAATGATAACCTTAGTATAATGCTGCTACGTTCAACTAGAATTACAAGTTATCAATTACCAGAGTGGAATGCATGAGAAATATGTGTATGTGTATAGGGGTGTAGTGCGATAAGGAGTCCCCCTAGAGAAGCCGCGGGGTGTAGGCGAAGGAACTCTACGTGTCCGCCGTAGAATTGTGACTGTAAGAATTTCCCATGCTTTACAACGGCATTTCCTTCCATACTAGTGCAGCCGTGTCACCCTGCCTCCCTACCTCAGTATTCAGAGACGAGGGTGACAATCTGTGGCACACTCCGTTGGAAGGCCTTCTGCTTGGCTCACAGTCCATTCCGTGGCGATATACGATCACCCTGTTCTCTTACGATCATGTGGTAGTTGTGGTGAATCCAGCTTTAAAAGAGCCTCCAGATCATCGGGTGAAGATGGTCCCGCATCCTTTGATACATGTAGGTACTTTCAAAGGTGCCCAGTGTTACAAGAGCTACAAGAATACATTACAGAGTGAGATGTGAAAAAAAGTACAAATTACGAGGATGTGTGTAGGTATGGTCGGAGCTATGAGACTGCTTGCACGTTACCTTGTGAGCAGTGAAGGGATGTGATGAAATTACGAGAGGATATGTATATGAGGTATGAGTTACGAGACAGCTTGCACATTACCCAGTGAGAAGTGAAGGAGGTGTGGACTGCCGGAGTAGGTGGCTGAGGAGGGCAGGAGGGACAGGTGGGAGGGCGAGGCGGTGACCAAGGTGAAGTTGAACCAGCACACCTGTAATCAGTCCATCAATCAATCCATCCATCCTTCCATCAATCCATCAATCAATCTATCAATCCATCAATCCATCCATCAGGCAATCTATCCATCCATCCATCCATCCATCCATCCACCAATCCATCCATCCATCCATCCATCCATCCACCAATCCATCAATCTATCAATCCATCCATCAATCCATCCATCCATTCATCAATCCATCAATCCATCAACCCATCAATCCATCAATCAGTTAGTCACTCAGTTAGTCAGTCAGCAAGTCAGCAAGTCAGACGGTCATTCATTCATTCAGTCAGTCATTACCTCCACCAAAAAAGTTAGAGGCAGGTTATGCAGTCACCCGTGTCTGTGTTCAAGATATATCAAAAAGTTGTTACTGAACATCAATGAAATTTGGTGGACAGGTGGGCAGTGGATCAAGGAAGGGTGGATCAGATTTCGAGGTGGATCTGAGTCCTGATGCAAGAATAGATCAGAAATTTTATTGGCACCGATGGAGGTATGCGTTCTCTGAGATTATGTAACAGGGCTGGCTAAGACCGTAGAATTTAATGGCTAAGTGAGACCACAATAGTATTCGTCTGGTAATAAAGTGGTATTACATTAGTAAGAAAATTAGTGATGTTAGTGGGGGGTATGTGCTCTCTGAATACTCTCTAGTTTATTCATTTAGTCAGTCGATTAGGCAGTCAGTCACTCATTCACTCACTCACCCATCCACTCGCTCAATTAATCTTTATTCCGTAACTTGCATGGCTTTTATATAACACAGATACACCGACGTCTGCGAATGTCGAGAGAGAGAGAGAGAGAGAGAGAGAGAGAGAGAGAGAGAGAGAGAGAGAGAGAGAGAGAGAGAGAGAGAGAGAGAGAGAGAGAGAGAGAGAGAGAGAGAGAGAGAGAGAGAGAGAATGTTAATGCTGGTTAATACCCCTTGACGCCAGTCGTAGGTGAAGGCAAAGTCTGGAACGAGTTTTCTGATAATATATTAAACACCGTCTTAATTCTTTACACAGCAGCGCCTGACGCCACCCGTGTCCAGCCCAGCCCGTCGTTAACTCCTTTCTGGCGGCTCTCCCCGGCAAAAGCGGTGGTGTGGCCACGGAAGTCATGATTCATTCAAGCGTAGACATAATAAGATAAGTGCTCACAGACATAACATTGGGCGGTGATGCCCTACTTGGATCCTACTTACAATTATACTTACAACTACTTACATACTATATTTACACACTACATAATATTTACAAATGGTTACAAACAGAGAGAGAGAGAGATTAGAGATATCTCACCTGTACGTCAAAAGGGAAGAGGCCCAGGTGTGTATGACAAGTGTAAGTAGCTGAAGTGACCTGCACCATAAGTAGGCTATTCTCAGACCCCTTGTAGTACCGACCTGTAAGTTGGCACAGTAGGTAAGTAGGTACTGTAAGTAGATTTGTAGGTTGATGAATGTGTAGGTTCGTAGATTGGGAGGCTGATAAGTAGGTAGGTAGGCAGGCATGAAGGTAAGTAAGTAGGTAAGCAGGTAAGTAGGTAGGTAGGTAGGAAGACAGATAAGCAGAGTTGGTAGACAGGAAGACCGTTGGGTAGGTAGGAATTAAGAACGTAGGATGTATGTAGGTAGGACGGTAAGTGAGTAAGTTGGTAGTTGGGTAAGGAGGTAAGTTTGTAGGTAGATGGGTATAGGTAGGTAGGTAGGTGAGTATGTATGTATGTAGGTAGGTAGGCATGTGGTTCAGTAAGTAGGTATGTAGGTAGATAAATAGGCAGGTAATGTGTCAGTAATTATTAAAAAAACATGAATATAAAGAGAGAGAAAGAAATCGATTTGAAAGGTGTGATAATAATAATAACTTTCATTCTAACTAATTCTCACCTGAAGATTGGGTTGTGTAGTAGTATTTTTCTATTGACTTTTTCTATCCATCCATCTTTCATTCTTTCCATCTTTCCATTTCTCCTTCCATCTATCCTTCTATCCATCTATCCATCTCGTTATATACACACAGCACCCTGCCAACGTGGTCCCTTATTCCCATCCCTACCTGGCCCCCTTCCATCAACCAAACTATTCTTTTCCCTTTCTGTATACCTTCCTCTTTTCATTAATCTTTTCCTCTGTTAGGCTTCTCTCCATTTGCCTGTCCTTCCCTCCCATACTTCCTTCCATCCACCTATCATTCCCCCCATCCAACTATCGGTCCTTCTCTCCTTCCATCACTTTTCATCCAAATACATACTCTCCTGTTCAACATTCTCTTTATGCCTACTTACTGTGGTTAGGCATGTCGTCTGTGGCAGGGTAGGACTTGCCCTCCTTCACACACAGCACCCTACCCACTTGGTCCACCGTCTCCTGCCCTCCCGCGCCCCTCAGCCCAACCTTAGTGGCGTGGACGTCTTGCAGGGTCAGGGTTGGGGTCCACAGCCTGAATGCAATATCCTCGGGGACTTGGTTTAGGTTCGAATCCTCTTTTAGATCCAGAAGCTTCAGTCTTGAGTCTCGCCACCTGAGTCGAAGCTCCATTGTGGTCGTGAGCGTCATTTCAGATGCCAGGATCAAGGGAAAGCTGAGCAGGTCCACGGATAGCTGGACTGGAAGAGGCTCCTCAGAGGTAACAGGAGGGGGAGGAACACTAGCCCGATAGCCTTCGGGGACGAGGACCAAAGGACATCTCCGTTCGTCACTCCCGTCTGCACAGTCTTCCCGGGAGTCGCAACGCTGCCGCAGACTGATGCACGTCCCGTCTGCGCATGTGTACTGCTCATCGGTGCACACAGACAGGGTGAGGTTGACCACTTCACCGGTACGGAATCCACACACCTCCCCTGACAATGTCCAGGCGTGGGTTCCAAAAGGGTACTCGTCTGGTGATTCAGGAGTCCAGCGAGCCTCTGCAGCAGGTACCTATGTCAAGAAGAAATGAAAAGGTCATAAATACTGGTACTGTATTCTGAGAATGGCCCCTGAAGTGCACTTTGGAAGGCCCTGGAGTTTGAACATATAAAGATATCAAGAAAGCCCACGAAACCTACAATTATTCATTTGTTCATTTTGCTAACAAACCAAAGAAACTGACTCTACAATCATTTCTATTCTGTTTATCGCCAGATGACTTAATCCCGTAAGGGGTAGCCACAAAAGAATTGCTCTGTGTCACGTTCTCTGCCATCACGTTTCCTTCTCTCCAACTCTTAACCCCCTCCTCATATACCTCTCCACCCCATCCCTGTATCTCGTCATTGATCCCCCTACATCTCACTCACATGCACTAGCTTAGTCTCTCATTCTCCATTCTCTCCACATACCCAAACCATCTTAAAGTACTTCTAGCACATGTACATGAACACAACAACGCTCCTTCATTTCCTCATTTGTCTTTCTGTATCTCCACGTAACTCCACATACTCCTCTTAAATAACTCATTTCCAAGACTCTCACTCTTGACTTGCGTCCTTCCAAAAGGGTCCAAGCTTCACTTCCATACGTTAGAGTGGGGATGACAGAACTGACATGCAGCTACTCTCCTACTTCCGCACTCATTCAAAGGACCTAAAAACCCACCTTTAGGGATCCCAGGAGCCATCCCTTGCCTACGTTGTCCCAAGTGATGTCAGAGTGAAAGTAACCCAGTAATGCAGGTCGCCCTCCACTCAGGCCCTCGAGGACGTACTTGCTGTTGAAGGGCGAGCTCTGGCACACACCCTGGCCGGCTAGGGTGAAGGTAGGGCGCTCCTGAAACTCGCAGGCTACGCAGAACTTGTAGGTATCGAGGCAGGCGATGTCGGACCAGCGGGCGGGGGAGCTGTCGTACTGCATCACCAGGCAGTTCTCGACCGTGCCGCCGTTCGGTCCTGACCCCCGCCACTCCCCCTGCCACGTGACTGGTTCGCCCCCGGAGAAGTGCACCCACGTCCCCTCCTGGAAAAGTTCATCATCATCATCATCATCATCATCATCATCATCATCAGTACTATTTTACTGTCTAATAATTGCCATGTCCCCTTCTGCAGATTTTTACCTTCATCATCATCATCATCACCAACATCATCATCATCATCATCGTCCTCCTCCTCCTCCTCCTCCTCCTCGCCATCATCATCATTTTCTTATGTTACCATGTTATGCTGAATAATATTATACTTCAATCATATTCCTTTTTATATCACTGTTACGTTGTACTGCTTTATGCTATGTTACTGCATAATGTTACACTGTCCGCTGTTATTCCTTAGCACTGAGCCATGGGTATACCGGTGTTTCGTTGTGATACCTTATACAGTGTTACGTTAGGCTGTATTTCCCTGTGTTACTTAATGAATCCTGGGGTATGCGGCTGGAACTTGAATCTGGCCCGGGGGAGACGGACGCCCCTGCCCTGCATAGTCCCGGGTCACCCTTGGGCAAGATGTAGCACCCGTTAGCCCACCAAAAGTTACCAGGTGGATGGTTTTATTTATAGTGGGGCCGAGGTTCAGCATCTGGCCTTGTAAAGCACCCTCAGGCGGGGAACTCAACCACATGTACCAAGTAGTCAAAGTCCGGGCTAAGACTACTACTCATACATATCTCCTATACACAGCTCATCCTCTTGGGCTATGTCTCCTCCACTGTCCCTGCACCTCGCCGTGTGGAAGGACCCTGTTCCCACCTTGGCGAGGCGATGTCTGTCACAGGAAAGCCGCTGCTTGCTTGTGGTTGATGGGTCTGCTCTGTCAGGCGGACGGGGTAAAGCAACACCGACAGCAACTTGTGCAGCCTTAATGTCACAATCTCTCTCTCTCTCTCTCTCTCTCTCACACACACACACACACACACACACACACACACACACACACACACACACACACACACACACACACACACACACATCTATCTATCCATCTATCCACCTACCCAGCTACACAAACGTCCCTCGACTCCCTCCCTATCCCCCGAAAGGACGGATGGTGGCCTGCGGGAGGGGGGGGGGAACCACAGCCTGCAGTCCACGGGGTTCACTTGCCATCTGAACCTGGGATTTGAACCTCAGTACCGCCTTATACTACCTTATACTCTATTTAACTTTGCATCTACGGTACCTGCTGTGAGTCCTGAGCGCCTAGCCACAGATAAGATGTACCGTGGCCCCCTGAGCAATACGATGCACGGTACACGGACTGTTCGTACACGGCGCTGTTCTCCTCACTCGACACAGGCACGCCCACACGCCCACCTACAGTCTGCGGGGAGAGAGAGAGAGAGAGAGAGAGAGAGAGTTGACAGTTAGTAAGGAGTGGTAGAACGATAACGATAATAAATATTTTAAGTTAATACATGAAGAAGAATTTACAGATAAAGACCTACTATATTTCTTATGTGTATTTTTTTTTGTTCCATAAGAAAATAAAGAAAATACCTTGATATCTAACTGGTACCTTATAAAGTAATTTGTCGTTTATTTAGCCATACTTAAGAATACGTGAAGAAGAGAGGGAAGGGGAGGTTGGCTGAGATGGAGGGAGGGGGGGAGATAGAAGAGAGAGGGAGGGAGGAGAATGAGGGAGAAGAATGAAGGAGGTGGAGGGATACAAGAGGGAGGGAGGGAGAAGGATGAGAGAGAAGAATGAAGGAGGTGGAGGAATGCAAGAGGAAGGGAAGAAGGAGAATGGGAGAGAGATTAGAAATGAGGTGATGGAGACCAAAGGAGAGGTAGACTGCGAAAGAGGTTCTATGCGCTACCCCTGGCAATCAATCTAACAGTCTAACTCCTCCTAACAGCCCTAGATAGTCCTTGAAAGCTCTAGACAGCCCATCTAACAAGGGGCCTGGAAAAGCGTCTATCTCTTTCGGAAAAAACACCGTGATTTATCGTAATAATCCTGACACTTAATCTAGCAGTCTAACTCTTTCTAACAGCCCCAGATATCTCCAAAGAGCCCTCAGTCCGTCCTAACAGCTCCAGACAGCTTTAGATAGCCCTCAGTCTCTTGTAACGGCTCTAGATAGCTACATATAATCCTCAGCCCCTCCAAACAGCCCTAGACAGCTGTGGGTAACCCTTAGTCCCTCCTTATAGCCCTAGACAGCTCCAGATAGCCCTCAGCCCCTCCCAAGATCCCTAGACAGCCCTTAGACAGCCCTCAACACCCACCTGACAGAGAGAGAGAGAGAGAGAGAGAGAGAGAGAGAGAGAGAGAGAGAGAGAGAGGCTGGGTAAGGGAATAATATATCTCTGGAAAGAACACTATGATGCGTCTGGCTGGATAACACTGAAAATTATGCCCCCACTAACAGTTATCAACCGGACATTTTCCGACGCTTTCTGACAGCTCTAAACAGCTCCTAACAGCCCCGTGCAGCCACCAACAGCCCTAGATAGCCCTGTAGAGCCCTTAGACACCCACCTTGCAGAGGGAGCGGGCTTGAGTGAGCGTGTATCTCTCCGGGAAGAAGGCCATGGTGCGCCTGGAGGGTTGGCACAGAAGATAGCGCTCCCTGCTAACCCAAGCCACGCCGCCCAGGGTCTGCCACGACTGCCTGGACCACGGCAGCACGTCACCCTCCACGTACACACCACACGTCGCCAGCTGTACGTGGGAAAGATAGGTACGTGGGAGTATCATGTGTGCGCGGAGAATCACGTACTGTAAGTGGGGGATTTATGCAGGAGAGAAATTCATTTGATTATACTGTGAGTGATTTCCGTGGGTGATTTTTATGAGTGACTTGTGTACGTGAAAGTGTTCTATATGTGGGGACTTACACGTACGTGGGTATATTTGTGTGTGGGGTTCCCTGTACGTGGGATGTATTGTACGTGGGGATCTCTTGTGTGCATATGTGGGAGAGTGGTACGTGATTGAATCACATGGGAAATTCTACATGAAGCCTTCTCTCATTGGGGACGTCACACCCACCTACCCTACCCACCTACCCACCTTCCCATCAATCTACCCACCCATGTACAGACAAGGACGAATGTTCACTCATCTCCTCTGCCTCTCACTCTCCTTTGCTGGCTTTGTATGTTTCTCTGCGCCTAGATAGAAAAATTCATCCAATATTTCACCTCTTCTACAGGTCACCTTCCTCTGCTGGCTGGTGTTCTTAAGATGAGAGAGGCTTTGGCATCTTTGTCTTGATTTTAGGCAAGGAAGAAGGAACGAAAAGCCAGTAACCAGCAAGAGAGTTCTCTCTAAAAAAAAAAGCAAAAAACAAGATAACAGAGAGCCATATTCAAGATCCGTAGACACAGAAGTTCGCCTCATATTTCACTTCTCTTGCTTTCCAGTCTCCTCTCCAGGCTACTGTTGGTAAGATGAGAGGGGCTTGGTGGGTTTCCTTGCCCAAGGTGATGAGTTAAGGAGGAAAGTGATGGACATGCCGTGAGCGTGAAGCAAGAGCAGTAGAGTGGTAGGTAAATTTTTGTTCCCTACCTATTGTTTATTTATTTATTTATTTTGTTTATAGGTGATGCCCTTCTCCCTGATATGATGCGTCTGCGAGGAAGGTGACGAACATACCTTAGCCTCTTCAGTACCATGACCCATTTACTTTACTACCATCAGCCGGGTTTATTGATCTTAATGGAGAGTAATAAAGAGGTTTAATTAAAGATAAACCCCAGTTCAATAAAATCCCCCCAGAGAAAGAAAATCGTCTGAAGGAAGGAAGAAGAGAACGAAGAGAAAAAAAACGCAGCACCGGACTGAAGGGGTTAGAAGGGGAGGCAGACGCAGTGGAATTGTAAACGAACTTTTGTCACCGCCTCTGCCTACCCACCTGCCCATCCCACCTACCTGCCTCACGTCCTCGGGCTGAAGTTGTCCCGTCCAGATGTTCAGCTCGGTGAATTCTCCGCTGAAGCTTTGGTCCTGGTGGTAGCCCCCCCCTAGTGTGTCCTGTTCCTGTCCTGCGGGGGGAAGGGCAGGTCAGGGTAGGTCAGGAGCGAGAGAGAGAGAGAGAGAGAGAGAGAGAGAGAGAGAGAGAGAGAGACCCTACGAATTACGGACAGAGGCTGTGTTTTGACCGCATCTCTGAGGTCTTCGTGAGGATGATTATTGATTTCTGTCTGTCTGTCTGTCTGTCTGTCTCTCTCACTCTATCTCTCTCTCTCTCTCCGTGTGTGTGTGTGTGTGTGTGTGTGTGTGTGTGCTGCCTATTACGTGCCAGCAAGTCTCCATGTACACCACGCATGATGAAGCGTGAAATGTGAAAGTGAGAAAGACTGCCAAACTTCCAATATGTGGATTTATAGTGTCCAGTACTGGCATAGGAGGGACTGAGTACTGGGACCCGCTACTGGAACTACGAATAGACCTAATAATAATAATAATAATAATAATAATAATAATAATAATAATAATAACAGTGGTCAATCCATTTACCCTAACCATGGCCTTCTGGGTCTCCTCTTTAGATATTCCAGTGTATGTGGAGTTAGATGTGGAGTGAAGGGCCATATCAGTGTGGATGCCAGTACCATAGCCTCTAACACCTCTTCCTAAGCGATTTAGTTTGCTTATTACACCTCCCCGTCCTCCTCAGCGTTACTTAAATCATTCTCACATCACCATACTCCGCGTAAATAGCGTACAAAATGATATTAGCCAGCCATATCCAAAAATAAATCGGTAAGGAAGAGGTGTTAGGCAGTTTTAGAATCGCCCTTATTTCCGTCCCATTATTTCGACACAGACGAAGGATTGTGATTTTGGGGCCATCCTATAAGTGTAAATATTGTCCTTGGTAAGTAAGACTGGAAACCTACATAGACTTTCATGGATTTATTGAGTGATTTATTTTTGGAGATACCGCGTTAACAGACTCGTATGAAAGCCGAATTCTCCTATTTTCACCTTCATTTCTTTAACTGCATAACAATAACAAAACTACTCATTCCCCCAAAACGCAGTAATGATAACTTGGTGGAGAGCTTCTTTAGTATGTCTCCCACAGGTAGACGAAACAAAAAAAGAAAATTGAGGAGCATTGGACTGGCTCAACTCAAACGATCTGCCGGCCAACCGTTAACATTCAAAATACCAACGGTTCCTAGTGTTTCAAACTTGCCTAATCTTCCGCTGTGA
>NC_137006.1:455000-457500 GCF_032717465.1 Coenobita brevimanus | reverse complement strand
TTGGCATTTGGTATAAGTTTTGGTATAAGTTTGGTATTTGGTATAAGTTCTGGTATAAGTTTTGGTATAAGTTTGGTATAAGTAAGTTTGGTTTAAGTTTTGGTATAAGTCTGGTATAAGTTTGGTATAAGTTTTGGTATAAGTGGTATAAGTTTGGTATAAGTTTTTGTATAAGTTTGGTATAAGTTTTGGTATAAGTTTGGTATAAGGTTGGTATTAGTAAGTTTGGTATAAGTTTGGTATAAGTGGTATAAGTTTGGTATGTTTGGTATAAGTAAGTTTGGTATGAGTTTGGTATAAGTTTTGGTAAAAGTTTGGTATAAGTTAGGTATAAGTTTGGTATAAGTTTGGTAAAAGTATGGTATAAGTGGTATAAGTTTGGTACAAGTTTGGTAAAAGTATGGTATAAGTGGTATAAGTTTGGTATAAGTTTGGTATAAGTTTGGTACAAGTTTGGTACAAGTTTGGTAAAAGTATTGTATAAGTGGTATAAGTTTGGTATAAGTTTGCTATAAGTAAGTGTTATGTATTACATTTATTTTGATTAACTACAAGATGAACAGTGCTTCTGCCCAGGAGTGTGGAATTCCAGACACCTTTTCTCCAGGCAGTAAAAGCCGCCTGTCTTGGCGCCAGTAGTTTCGAATACCCCCCCCCCCTCCTGTGCTCTCGTATGCCTGTTCATCCAGTAGTGCTGTCAGACGTAGGAATAGATATATTGGGATTATTGTTTTTTTATTGTTGGTCTTCATTCAAACATGATAATGAAGTACTGTAAGCTATTTCTTTGTTAATTTATTTGTTATTCATGAGTAGTTGTACATTTGGCACGGTATGATATGCTCAATGACCAAGGTGATGACGGCAGGTTATACACTTTTGAGTTCAGTTCACCTCCGAGCCCTGACCTGACCTGACCTGCCTGTCATCATGGGTCTGCCTACCTTGTATCTGTGGTGCCTTGTGTAACTCTCTCTGTTGATAAGTATAATCTGTTATCTTGTATGAGTAAGGGTGTAAATGTGTCAAGTGTAATTTATATGTAAATAATATCTATGATTTTATATTTTCTTTGAATTTATGAAAGTCTAAGCTATTAATTTGACTGCTGGTACCAAGAGAAAACTGAATTAAACCAATGACGTGATGAACGGTCATGATCTTCCTGGCTGTTGTATAGTCTTAGGGTTTCACTGAAGGATAATATTAACCCTCCAGTATATTATTTTTGTAACTTCCATTCTTGTTGTAATGTAGTAATTCTAGTTTTGTTGCTTTTTGATGGGAGTTGTTCATTATTCTTCAATGTTACGGGTCTGAACCCTAATCCGTAACATAAGCTTGGTATGAGTCAGGTATGAGTTGGTATCTGGTATCTGGGATGAGGTAAGTGTGAGTTAGAATTCATTTAGTATGAGTTAATTCCCCTATCTATACTCCTGTCACTCTAACTTGGCCAAAATTTCCCATCTCTATCATGAATGCTGAGTTTTAAGAATGGACTGACACTAGATGATGATGCTAGTCACGAAGAAGTGCTATGGAAGTATATGGAGTTGCGTGAAATAAGCAGCAAGAGGACGAAAATCTGGGCCAAGTTTGAGTAAAAGGAGTATAGGATTTGGAATGAGGGATGTACAGTTGGCCTCACATGCACCTGGGACAGTGGGAATGGAGGTCTGGCTACAGTTGCCTACGATCATGCGTTACGGGTACATGGTCGTTTCAGCTGCTATATGACACCGTCTATTTTTACTAGGGCCACAGTGCCACCAACAAACACGTGATTAAGTCGAATGTTGTCAGGTGTACCGAATACAACTACACCCATGCTACACCCTGATGCTGTACCAGGTTTATATGACGCCGAGTGTACTTACCTGGCATCTGAGGCGAGGCAGGTGTGAGTAGGATGAGGACCCAGACCACGTGACTCGCTGCACCTGTACCCATCTCGACTCACCAATCTGTGCTGGGGAGGAAGTGAGTCGGGTGAGGGGTGGAGATGAGTCAGGTGAGGGGAGGGGAGTGAGGGGTGGGAGGAGGTGAGTCAGGTGAGGGAAGGGGAGGGGAGGAGGGGAGTCAGGTGAGGGGAGGAGGTCAGTCAGGTGAAGAAAGGGGAGGGGGTGAGTCTCTCTCTCTCTCTCTCCCCCTTTCTCTCATTTCTTTAATATGCTATGAGAAATATTGAATGAGATTCAACTTGTCAGTCAAATCCAGGAAAAAGTCAGTTAATCAGTCAGTTAATCAGTCAGTTAATCAGTCAGTTAATCAGTCAGTTAATCAGTCAGTTAATCAGTCAGTTAATCAGTCAGTTAATCAGTCAGTTAGTCAGTCAGTTAATCAGTCAGTTAGTCAGTCAGTTAGTCAGTCAGTTAGTCAGTCAGTTAGTCAGTCAGTTAGTCAGTCAGTTAGTCAGTCAGTTAGTCAGTCAGTTAGTCAGTCAGTTAGTCAGTCAGTTAGTCAGTCAGTTAGTCAGTCAGTTAGTCAGTCAGTTAGT
>NC_137006.1:437500-445000 GCF_032717465.1 Coenobita brevimanus | reverse complement strand
CACAAAAACCATCACACCTCAACATCACACACACCATCACACCACACCACACCACACCACACCATACCACGACATCACACCACACTCAGTCGGTAGAGAGGTGGCCTGCAGTCCTGACGGACCCAGGTTCGAATCCCGGCTGGGGCAGGGAACAGTTTAAGGATTGAATTTCATTAAATCAGGCTTTACTGATCTACCAGAAGACCCGCCGACATGTCGTAAAAATACCCCCGCTAATACCAATACATCAGTCCTGTATGAGACAGCCCTAGCATGTATTCAATATGGACGGTGGGTGTTAGCGCCGAAGTGGTGACATGTGGAGGTGTGCGGTACATAGGAGGACTACTGGGCCTTGAAAGCAGGCTGTGAAGCCTATGCCCAGAGTCAGTCACATAAATAAAAAAAAAAAAAAAATACCACAGCACATCACACCACCACACCACATCACATCACCACGCCATACCACGACACCAAACCATCACACCACACCATACCACACCACACTACACCACACCACACCAGCTCCTATAACACTTGCTCCCATATCAACCCCTCCTTGTGTTACGTCCCGGGGGTTTACATCAGCTGAGAAAATCGTCTGGTAGTGGAAATTAGGGAGTGAGGTTTCCTGAATCCTAAAGGGTTGTATTTTTACTTCTTTGTGATGTGTGTGAATTAGAAAGGTGTTTGGATGCAGGGACTCTCTCTCTCTCTCTCTCTCTCTCTCTCTTTCCATGCTGAGACAGTTCTGAGAAATTGAGACAAGGAGAAGGCTTATAATTTTCATAATAATAATAATAATAATAATAATAATAACAATCATCATCATCATCATCATCATCATCATTCATCATCAACACATCATTATCCTTCTCACAGCTACCGTCATCATCATCATCATCATCATTCATCATCAACACATCATTATCCTTCTCACAGCTACCGTCATCATCATCATCATCATTCATCATCAACACATCATTATCCTTCTCACAGCTACCGTCATCATCATCATCATCATCATTCATCATCAACACATCATTATCCTTCTCACAGCTACCGTCATCATCATCATCATCATCATTCATCATCAACACATCATTATCCTTCTCACAGCTACCGTCATCATCATCATCATCATTCATCATCAACACATCATTATCCTTCTCACAGCTACCGTCATCATCATCATCATCATCATCATTCATCATCAACACATCATTATCCTTCTCACAGCTACCGTCATCATCATCATCATCATCAACACATCATTATCCTTCTCACAGCTACCGTCATCATCATCATCATCATCATTCATCATCAACACATCATTATCCTTCTCACAGCTACCGTCATCATCATCATCATCATCATTCATCATCATCAACACCTTATTATCCTTCTCACAGCTACCGTCATCATCATCATCATCATCATTCATCATCATCAACACATCATTATCCTTCTCACAGCCACCGTCATCATCATCATCATCATTCATCATCATTCATCATCATCACCACCACCACCACCATCAACATCATCATCATCCATCACTACCACCACCATCACCGCCACCCCACCACCACCACCACCATCAACATCATCATCATCCATCACTACCACCACCATCACCGCCACCCCACCACCACCACCACCACCATCAACATCATCATCATCCATCACTACCACCACCATCACCGCCACCCCACCACCACCACCACCACCACCATCATTACCATCACTACCACCATCACCACCACCACCACCATCACCACCACCACCACCACCATCACCATCACTACCACCATCACCACCACCATCACCACCACCACCATCATCATCATCATCAATTAACCGTATGGGATTTGCAGGACCTTCTCATCCGAGGGAGAGTGACGGCCGTAATTCAACCATCCCCATGCTGACCAAGTACGAATGGGGAAGGAGTGTTTGTAGTGAGAGTGATGCATGTGAAAGAGGACCTATTGCACTGCCACTGTGTGTGTGTGTGTGTGTGTGTGTGTGTGTGTGTGGTTTAAATGTTCACCAGTTCGGATTCGCACCCAGGATTTGGACACACGCGACTCGGGCGCACACACACACACACACACACACACACACACACACACACACACCTAACCAGTACAGTACCCTCTTCACACACTCAAATTACACCGTAGTCACAGAAAACGATAATAGGGGATGGTGGTGGAGGATGTGGTGGTAGTTGTGGTAGCGATGGTGGTAGTTGTGGTAGTGTGACTGTGGTGATTGGCTGGGGTGAGTCTGACGTGTGCGTGAGAAAGATAGGCAGAGGGTTAGGCAGCTGTGTGAGTGACAGGGTGAGATGGAGGCAGAGAGAGAGAGAGAGAGAGAGAGAGAGAGAGAGAGAGAGAGAGAGAGAGAGAGAGAGAGAGAGAGAGAGAGAGAGAGAGAGAGAATATTAGTGGGCAAGGAGAGAGACTTGAGATATCTCTGCATTTGGGAGTAAAGCCAGAACACGTTTCATTAGTTCATTCACCATCCTCCCGTTCCTCCTCTTCCTCCTCCTCCATCACTATCACCATCACCATCATCATCATCATCATCCCAATACAACCCAGCATCATCTCTTCACCCCTCCAGCACACTCTTTACTTAATTCCTACTTACAGGCGATTTATTCAGTTTAGGACCGACCTCTCGTAGTGAAGGGGTTAATGAAGCCTTTATCTAACCCCCCCAGTCAGAAAAATCTCCCTCCACAGCTGAATAAAACCGTCTGGAGATAGGAAAGTTAGAAGATTGACAGCGCCATGTAGAAGAAAAGGATAGAATCATTGCCATAGTCTTTTCACCTTAAATTGGTCCAGATTTTCGTCCTCAGCTTATTTCACGTACTGGCAGTGCTACGGGTCCTCATATTTTCCGTAGCACTTCTTCGTGACTAGCATCTTATTCTGGTGTTACTGCACAGGTCAGGTTAAAGTGAAGGGGGTATAGGAAATTCTGAGAGAGAGAGAGAGAGAGAGAGAGACTGTGAGTTTGTCTGATCGTTTGTCGCGTGTTCGAGGGCCATGGGAGAGAGAGAGAGAGAGAGAGAGAGAGAGAGAGGGAGGGCCGAAGGAGGGAGAAAGCAAGAGTGGAGGAAGGAAGTGAGAAAGGAAGGATTGAAGGAGAGAGATATGGAGGGAGATGGGGGGAGAGAGAGAGAGAGAGAGAGAGAGAGAGAGAGAGAGAGGGGAGGGATCAATACTTATCTTCTTTCCTCCCTTTTTTCCTTCATCACATAATATTCTCTCTCTCTCTCTCTCTCTCTCTCTCTCTTTCTCTCTCCCTGGATTAACAGTGGACTACGTAGAGTTCAGGGAGTCAGCTTGTACACACACACACACACACACACACACTGACATCCCCCCCCACACACACACTGACCCCCCCACACACACACACACCACTGACACCCCCCCCACACAATTTGAACTCCCTTGTACTCCTTTGAACTCTCTCTTTGGACTCACACTACTCCTGAAGGCGCCTGGTGGTTTAGTGGTCAGAATACACCGATCGGAGGGGTGTATTGAGGGTATGGGGTTGGGATGGGGAAAATGGTGGATGGTCTGTGGGTGGAAGGAGAATATAAGAGAGTATGGAACAGTGGGTGCAAGGATTGTATGGGTGAGGATGAAAGTAGGTATACAAGCGTGGGCGATTGTATGTGTGTATGCCCCGACAGAGGATAGAGTGGCAAGAGTGAAAGATGAGTTTTGGGCGAGAATAGATGCATGTATGGACAAGTTTGAGAGGAGCGAGAGAGTGCTGTTGATTGGAGACATGAATGGCAAAGTTGGGAATGTACGAGTGGATGGAGTGGTTGGTCAGTGGGGTGTGCCAGCTGACGTAGATGGGAATGGAAGTGCTTTGGTGGACATCTGTGCTGGTAAGGGGTTGGCAATAGCCAACACCTACTTTCGGCATAAGATGATCCACCGGTATACATGGAGAGTAATGAGGAGGATGGATGGTGAACTTGTTGAACGAAAGGCAATGATAGACTACGTGTGTGTGGATGAGCGAATGAGAAGACAAGTGTTGGATGCAAGAGTGTGGAGAGGGTGGTAGTGTGACTGGTAAAATATATGGTAGAATACTCATTGATAGGGTTAGGCATATAACAGAGGAGCTAGTTGGAGAAGAACAAGGGGGATTTAGGAAGGGAAAAGGGTGTGTAGATCAGATATTTGTTCTAAGATGTTTAGTGGAGAAGTATCTAGAGAAGGGAAGGAAAGTGTATGCTGCCTTCAGGGACTTGGAGAAAGCTTATGACAGAATAGATAGGCAAGGTATGTGAAAGGTATTAAGAATATATGGAGTGGAGGGGAAGTTGTTGAGTGCTGTGAAGAGTATGTACGAAGGAGCTAGGGCTACGGTGCGAGTGGATGGTGAGCTGAGTGAGTTCTTTGATCTCAATGTGGGACTGAAACAGGGTTGTGTGATGTCTCCATGGCTGTTTAATATATACATGGATGGAGTTGTAAAGGAGGTGCAAGGTAGGGCAGTGGATGTGGGGGTGGCTCTAATGAATGAGGGTGAGATTTGGAAGCTTCCGGTGTTGCTGTTTGCCGATGATACAGTATTGTTGAGTGAAGATGAATGGGAGTTGCAAGGTTTGGTGAATGAATTTGGGACAGTGTGTAGGAGGAGGAAGCTGAAAGTTAATATAAACAAGAGTGAAGTTATGGTGACTGAGAGGAATGAAGTCACCGAGTGTGCAGTGAGGTTGGATGGTGAGGATATGGAGAATGTGAGTGCATTCAAGTACCTGGGTAGTGTGATGAGTAAGGATGGAACTTTGGGGGATGAAGTGCGTGAAAGGGTACAGCAGGGAAGGAAGGTTGTTGGTACACTGAAAGCAGGGATGAGAAATAGGGAGGTGAGTATGGAAGTTAAGAAGTCACTGCATGATAGTACTGTGATCCCTACCCTGACGTATGGAAGCGAGGCGTGGACCTTGCAAGAGGGGAACAAGTCAAGAGTGAGAGCAGTGGAAATGAGTTACTTGAGAGGAGCATGTGGAGTGACGTGAGTATGGAAGTTAAGAAGTCACTGCATGATAGTACAGTATTGTGATCCCTACCCTGACGTATGGAAGCGAGGCGTGGACCTTGCAAGAGGGGAACAAGTCAAGAGTGAGAGCAGTGGAAATGAGTTACTTGAGAGGAGCATGTGGAGTGACGTGGAGGGACAGGTTGACGAATGAAGTGAAGGAATGCTGTGGGGTGGATGTGGATGTGGTTGAGAAGATTAGGAGAAATACACTGAGGTGGTTTGGACATGTGGAGAGAATGGAGAATGAAAGACTGACTAAGAGGGTCTATGTAGGTGAGGTGGAGGGAGGGAGAGGGAGAGGTAGACCGAGGATGAGGTGGAGGGATGGAGTTGAGATGTTATAAAAAACTTTGTGGTTCCTTTGTGGTTGAGTTATATATATATTAGACTTGTGGACGAGCGGTTATTATACTGGAGTAGCTTGTAGTAGATAATCTTCTTTCCCATTTGTCATGTAGTGACAGGAGAGGTAAAGAATAGTATGGGACTATTTTTATTTGTCTTGGAAATATTAACAAGTCTCTCACACAGAGCGAAGTATACAGTCCAGTCCCGCTAGCTATCTCTCTGTCTCGCTCTCTCTGTCTCTCTCTCAAGTTACCAAGCCCTTCTCCCTGCGACCTGTCTCTTCTAAGGCCTCTCTCCTTCCCCTCCTGCCTGTTCTGTGGCTAACCTCCCTCTGAGCTCTCTTTCCTAAATTCTGGTGAAACAGAAGATGTATCACGTGTGTTCCCTGTGATGGAAAGTTCTAGAAGCCTGTGTGTGAGTATGTGTGTATGTGTGTGTATGGTCACTAGGCGCTGTCGTGTGCCTATCAAGCATTCCTTGAGTTAAGAGTGTGTAAGCATGTTTAGCATTGCTCGATTCTCGCAGACACAATACCTTCTCATCATCTGACTCCCTGCTTCTATCTGTCTCTCTATCTATCTATTTATCTATCTATCTATTATGATTTGTAATTATAATATGGAGTCCGGATAGAGAGATATACGAAGGAGGGGGGGGTGAGTTGGGGGGAGGATAGTCAAATGGTGGGTGACAGAGCGACTTGGAGGCGTTTTGTCTGCGGCCACCCTTTGCGGGATTAGGGCGTCGGGCTATAGATAGATAGATAGATAGATAGATAGATTCCTTTAGCCTAGCCCCGGGACCCTACTACACGCTGGTACTGTGATTGATAGATAGATAGATAGATAGAATAGATAGACTGACAGGCTGATAGGTAGACAGACGGACAGACAGACCGACAGACAGAGATAAATAGACAGTTATGTATAGTTTGAGAGAGAGAGAGAGAGAGAGAGAGAGAGAGAGAGAGAGAGAGAGAGAGAGAGAGAGAGACGATACCCTCTTCACAGGAACTAAAACAATATTCCTCTAATTCTCAAAACAATCTTACGCACAAATCTTTCTCGTAACAAAGAATTCTTTTATGCAGTACGAACAAAGACACGCAAAGGCTCAGTAATTCCGTTTCCTTGTCTTTCCTACAAATAGAACATAAATCATACCTTTCTTCCATCTATCTATCTATGTATCTATTTTCCAGACGCCTGAATCCCTTAAGGGGCGGCTACAAACAAATCGCCTCCATGTCGCCCTGTCCCCCGCCTTTCTTCCCGTAGATAATTCTTTTTCCAGTAAGGTCAAGACATATGTGGGAAAATCTGTGGTTTCTTCTTGTCTTTCCTATAAAAAAAATAATTAAACTTTTGGGAGGAAATCGATTATATATTTGTGACGGAGAGTGAGAGACTGACGAGGAGAGTGTACGGTATGTAAGTGAGGTGGAGGGGGAGAGAGGGAGGAGAAGGGCAAGGATGAGATGGAGGGATGGAGTGGAGAGGTATATGAGAGAGGGGGGTGTGAATTGGAAGCGGGGCAGTGAAATGGCTGGGGACAGGGTGACGTGGAGGCGATTTGTTTGTGGCCACCCCGTATAAGGGATTAGGGCGTCTTGCAATAGATAGATAGATAGATACTAACCTCGTATTACCAAACATATATACACTTTGAAACTCCTATGACAGTTGAGTAAAATCGTCTGACTATTGCTGAAAGAGACCAAGAGTTATTCCAACCATGAGGGGGCTGGTAATGAGAGCTTTAGCATATCTCAGCCTCTCATTACTCACTCGGCTAATTATAATAATCTAGAGTTAATTGGAAGAAAAATGCAAAAATTATTTCCACTATAAAGAGTCTAATTCCGAAGTATTGAAACTCTCAGGCTTTTGGATTCATGCTAAGGAGAATATAATCGTCTAGTTTAGTTAGAATGGGATATATGTTAGAACAGATGCGTCCATAAGAGGTATATTGCTTTCCTTAATAGCGCAGAACTTAGAGGTAAAAAATTAACAGGTAAGAGGTGTGGTGTGGGATGCTGTTCCTCCACTGCAATTG
>NC_137006.1:382500-430000 GCF_032717465.1 Coenobita brevimanus | reverse complement strand
GCTACCCCTGGACGGCGAGCACTTCACCCACAGAACAGCAAACACATCAAATGATGCAAGAGTGGATGTCAGTGCTCGAGGTTTCTGGACACGTGGGCAGAGGGCGTTCTTCGACATCAGGATATTCGATTCCATGGCAGCATGTCATCGTGAACTGTCTCTCGAAGCTGCACACAAGAGGAATGAGCAAGAAAAAAATAGAAATTATCAAGAAAGGATCCAACATGTGGACCATGGTCGATTCACTCCCCTTGTGTTCACGACATCAGGTGGGATGGGTCCAGAGGCAGTGAGATTCTATTCGAGACTGGCAGAGGTTCTTTCTGAGAAGAAACGTCAACCGCAGAGTTCTGTTATGGCCTGGATGAGATGTCAACTGTCATTCTCCCTCGTGAGGTCTGCTCTGCTATGTCTCAAGGGCACAAGATCATCAGCCCTCAGGCCTGTCTCTCTGGCGGGTATGGATTACGAAGCTACAGTGGTCGAGAGTCGCATAGACCAGCGACTCCAATAGTTTAATGTCTTTATTTACACTGTGATATCAATAAATAAAAAATAAAATAATTATAGTAATAGTAGATGATTGGTTAACCACAGCCGTTGGCGTGCTTGGGGCCAACGGATTGTAATATGAGGGTTAGTGTTAACCTTCACATTACAACTCCAAATGGTGAACTGTATTAGCAAGGTTGGTGCTAATCTTCACAATATAATTCACCAATGGATGGAGGTGATTTTATACTATTAAAAAAAAAAAAAAGTAGCAAGAGTAGTAGTAGTAGTAGTAGTAGTAATAATAGTAGTAGTAATAATAGTAGTAGTAATAATAGTAGTAGTAGTAATAGTAGTAGTAGTAATAATAGTAGTAGTAGTAGTAATAGTAGTAGTAGTAATAGTAGCAGTAGTAATAGTAGCAGTAGTAATAGTAGCAGTAGTAATAGTAGCAGTAGTAATAGTAGCAGTAGTAATAGTAGCAGTAGTAGTAGTAGCAGTAGTAGTAGTAGTAGTAGTAGTGATAGCTGTGGTAGTGGTGGTGGTTATTGTGGTGGTGTGACCTAGTATTAGTAGCCTTGCCCCCTTTTCCTTGACCTGATCTCTCTCTCTCTCTCTCTCTCTCTCTCTCTCCTAAACACTTCCGTCTTCCTCTATCAAAACTATACTTCTTTCACCTTAAGGCTTCACACTCTTTCCCCAGCACTTCATCGTGACTAGCACAAAATTGTAGCGTTAATCTGTGGCTCTTTTTCTCGTCGCTCCCTAACACCTCTTCCTTAGCGATTTATTTTCTGATACACCAGGTTAATATAATAATTTTGTACATTATTTATGAGGATTTTGGTGATATTTGAATGATTTAAATAGAACAGATGATTATAGCAGTGTCAAAAGCAAAATAAATCGCTTAGGAAAATGTGTTAGGGAGCTTCCTAAAAAAAGTCAAGCTGAAAAAATCGTCTAAGGATAAAAGGAGTAGAATTAAAGATACGTTATCGGGATGAAGAGGCTAAGTAAGAGAGAAAATGACGAAGGGAAGCGAAAGGTGAACCAAGATTGTTTCTGATATATATGTGCAAAAAAGTTGATGATATGGACTTTGGCAAATAATTCACTATCAGAAATTGTAAATATTATGAACACACACACACACACACACACACACACACACACACACACACACACACACACACACACACACACACACACACACACACACACACACACAGAAGCCTAATTCTCTGGGAAGCTGTTAATACAGAAACTATTCCGTTTTTACAATAGGCACTTTCAAGACTTCCAGAGAAAATCGTCTGCGTTAAGAAAACAGAAAATCGTCTTCATAGTCAAGGGGTGAATTGGGTCACAAAATCATTTGACCTCTTCATTAATTATTTTTTTAAGGAGAAAAATCGTCTTAGTAGAAGAAATCGTTTTAGGGAATAAAAAATCGTCCTAGGGAAAAAAGAAATCGTCTTAGGGAATAAAAAATCGTCTTAGGGGAAAAAATCGTCTTTAGAGGGTCGGAAAAATCATTGTTAGGGAGTTGGGAAAATCGTCTTTGGAGAGTCGGAAAAAATCGTCTGTAGGGTCGTAAAATTTTCCTTATAGTCGACAAAATCGCCTTTTAGTTGGAAAATCGTTTTTATAGTTGGAAAAATCGTCCTCAGACTGGGAAAAATCGTCTTTAAAGTCAGGAAAAAATCGTCTTTAGTCAGATAAATCAACTTTATAGTCGGAAAAATACAGGTTTTTTGAGTCGGGGGGAAATCGTCTGTAAAGGGGAAAAAAATCGTCTTGGGGAGGTCGGGAAAAAACCGTCTTGAGCTGATGGGAAATACTAGAAAAAAATCGTCTTTGAGTCGAAAAAAAAAATGAAAAACTTGAACCGCAGTTTAAAAGATTGAAAAAAATCGCATAGATAAATTTTCAGGCTTTGAATTGGTCACTTAAGATATTTTTTAATTATAAGGAAGTTGAGAATATCGATGGTGATAATTTTGTAACGAACATCTGTCTATCTATAGCCAGAGGCCCTAATCCAACAAAGGGTGGCCGCAGACAAAACGCCTCCAAGTCGCTCTGTCACCCACCATTTGACTGCCCTCCCCCCAGCTCACTCCCCCTTCCCTCATATCATATCAAGTACCTATGGAATAATGTTAGACTTCGATTTAGCTGTAATAGTAATAATAATAATAATAATAATAATAATAATAATAATAATAATAATAATGATGATAATAACTAATAATATTAATAATTATAGTAAAAGTAGTAGCAGTAGTACCGGTATTAACAATAATAGTAATAATAAGGGATATAAAAGTAACAATAGTAATAGTAATAATAATAATAATAATAATAATAATAATAATAATAATTTTCTCAAGCACCGTGGAAAGATGGACGGTCTTCGGTATCGTACTGTCCTTATTTACATCTAAATCAAAATATCAAATTCTTCATCAAGTACTTTATATACTTTCAAAGCTATTTTCAAATTATATTTTCCAATTTTAAACTTAATTTGTGCTAATATTACCAAAATTATCAATGTCGATTTTTTGATCTTCCTTTTCGATCCAAAATTCGAAAGTGATCAGTTCGAAAAAAAAAATAATCTTTCAAAATCCGTATAAAAGCATTTGAAAGTGGGAAATAAATAAATAAATAAATAAATAAATGGGTAAAGCAGAGTAATTATCTTAAGTCCCTGATCTTGCTTACGAGAGAATAATTAGATTTTTACCTACGCAAAATAATGATGCTGTTTTCATCCCATTTGCGTCAGGGTAATTTAGTCTTATGCTGGACGGTAATTAATTGGACTCTCTCTCTCCTCTCTCTCTCTCTCTCTCTCTCTCTCTCTCTCTCTCTCTCTTGTTTTTCTCTCCTCTTCTTCATCACCATCATCTGCTTCTTCTCTTCCTCCCTCTTCTTCTTCATCTTCTCCCACTTTCGTCTTCTTATTCTCCTCCTCCTCCTCCTCCTCCTCCTTCTTCTTCTTCTTCATCTTCTCCCGCTTTCTTCTTCTTCTTCTTCTTCTACTCCTCCTCCTCCTCTTCCTCCTCCTCTTCCTTCTTCTTTGTCTTCTTTTCAACATCGTCATCTTTTTCTTCTTCTCCTCCTCCTCCTCCATCTTTCCCCCCCCCTCCCCCTCTCTCTCTCTCTCTCTCTCTCTCTCAGGGGGGCGCGGTAGCACAGTGGTAGCGCGCTGGACTTGTGATCGGGGGATTGCAAGTTCGAGCCTCGCCCGGGCTGCCGTGCCGGGAGGGGTAGCTCCCTCCTGTAACCCTAGCGGGGCTATATAGTCCAATACAGGGCTTAGCTCGGGGGAACTCCATTTCTCCCATTTCTCTCTCTCTCTCTCTCTCTCTCTCTCTCTCTCTCTCTCTCTCTTCTTTTATATTCTTATTCCTCCTCCTCCTCCTCCTTCTCTTCTTCTTCCTCCTCTATTCATCATCATCATCATCATCATCATCATCTTCAACACCCTCCCTCTCTCTCTCTCTCTCTCTCTCACAGACACGCACCTACCATAAAGCCTAACCATAAACAATCATTCTACCAAACAAACCAATACCAGCCATTAGTTCAAAGCAACGGATTGTGGTAGTTGTGGTAGTGTGGTAGTTGATGTGGTAGCTGTGGTAGTGATGGTTGTTGATGTGGTAGTTGTGGTAGTGATGGTTGTTGATGTGGTAGTTGTGGTAGTGATGGTTGTTGATGTGGTAGTTGTGGTAGTGATGGTTGTTGTTCTGGTAGTGGTGATGGTTGTGGTAGTAGTTGGGGTTGTGGTGATGGTGGTAGTTGTGGTAGTAGTTGGGGTTGTGGTGATGGTGGTAGTTGTGGTAGTGGTGATGGTGGTAGTGGTTGTAGGTGTGGCGGTGACGGTAGTTGTGGTAGTAGTGGTAGTGGTTGTAGGTGTGGCGGTGATGGTAGTTGTGGTAGTGGTTGTAGGTGTGACGGTGATGGTAGGTGTGGTAGTAGTGGTAGTGGTTGTAGGTGTGGGGGTGATGGTAGTTGTGGTAGTGGTTGATGAAGGTGGTTGTTGTGGTGGTGGTGGTAGTGATTATAGGCTAAATCAGTGACAACGAGAGAGAGAGAGAGAGAGAGAGAGAGAGATGGTGGTAGTGATTATAGGCTAAATCAGTGACAACGAGAGAGTGAGAGAGAGAGAGAGAGAGAGAGAGAGAGAGAGAGAGAGAGAGAGAGAGAGAGAGAGAGAGAGAGAGAGAGAGAGAGAGAGAGATTTACGTGTATGTATGTATGAAGGTATGTATGTGGTGAAGAGGGTTTTGTGTGTGTGTGTGTGTGTGTGTGTGTGTGTGTGTGTGTGTGTGTGTGTGTGTGTGTGTGTGTGTGTGTGTGTGTTTGTGTCCTTGTATATATATGTGCGTGTCTGTGTGTGAGCGCAATATGATGACGCAGGCCCATGTGCGTGTGTGTGGCCAGTCAGCCCCCGTGTGTGTCAATGCTGATGCACGTCATACAAACACACACACACACACACACACACACACACACACACACATAAATACCTGCTTGTTTACCTTTACCTGCATCCTCTCTCATTCACCATTCGTTCTTCATGAAGCATCGTGAAGAATTATTAAATTGATTTTTCTTATCGATTTTTATATCATTTAATTCTGGCCCAGTTCCGTCAGGTGATATTTTTCTCTCTGACAAGGAGAGTATGTTTTCACGCCTGTTTGTCTGTTAGTTAGTTAGTTAGTTTGTTTGTCAGCAGTATTACTCAAAAACTAAAAGAGGTATTTGGACCAGATTTGGTGGGTAGGTAGCCCACGTCCAAGGGAACAATCGATTAACTTTTGGAAATGATCCGAACCGTATTACAGATTCTGGATCCGAAAAACACCCATTGTGAAACCCAGATCACTGATGAGGAAGCCTAAGCCATTATGAAGAGTGGTTTGGAAATGACGCTGCCCTTGTCGGAGAGATGCGCTCCACTGAGTGCCCCTATAGATTATTTTTTTTTAATTTTTTTATTATTAGGACATTTACTCGTCTATTTATTTTTTAAAGAGGAATGTTTTATCTTCCCCCCCCCTCTCTCTCTCTCTCTCTCTCACACACACACACACACACAGACACACGTTTTAGCCAGTCTCATCTGCCCCTCCACAGGTTTACAGTTTCAGCTCTGTGTGTGTGTGTGTGTGTGTGTGTGTGTGTGTGTGTGTGTGTGTGTGTGTGTGTCCAAGTATCTGTCTGTCTGCTTGTTTGTATGTCTCTCTGTTCATCCATCCATTCATCTATCTATCTATTTATCTATCTATGTCTACCTATCTATCAACCCACCTACCTACCTACCTACCTACCTACCTATCTATCTATCTGTCTATCAATCTATCCACCTACCTACCTACCTACCTACCTATTTATCTGTCTATCCACCAACATACCTACCTACCTACTTACCTATCTGTCTATCTATCTATCTATTTACCCTACATATTAATCCCCCTAAGCTATGACGTCACGTAGGGGATTTATTTCGGATTAAAACAGACGATTTTATTCATCCGGAATATTCTTAAATTTCTCAAGAATTATTACATTATGATTTTGAAAACTTATTAAATTTTTGGCCATGTGGAGAGAATGGACCATGAGAGACTGACTAGAAGTGTGTGTGTGTGTGTGTGTGTGTGTGTGTGTGTGTGTGTGTGTGGTGGAGAGGGGGAGGGGGAGACCAAGGATGAGATGGAGGAAGGGCAGCCAAATAGCAGAGGATAGGGCGAGGTGGAGGCGGTTTGTTTGTGGCCGCCCCCTGCTGGATTAAGGCGTCTGGTAAGAGATAGATAGATAGATAGATAGATAGACCGACAGGCAGGCAGAGAGAGAAAGCAGACAGATAGATAGATAGATAGACAGATAGATAGATTTTTTGCCTGAAAGATTACCCAGTTCTTTTACATAGAAAGACGGACAGACAGATGGACAGACAGATAGATAGATAGACAGATAGGTAGATAGGCAGAGAGACAGACAGATAGATAGACAGACAGATAGACAGACAGATAGATGGATAGATAGACACTTAGATAGATAGATAAACAGATAGATAGACAGATAGACAGAGATAAACAGGCGGTGGCTCAATCGGTAGAGAGGTGGCCTGCAGTCCTGATGGACCCAGGTTCAATTCCCCGCTGGGGCAGGGAACAGTTTAAGGATTTGAATTTCATAAAATCAGACTTTCCTGATCTACCAGAAGACCCGCCGACATGTCTTAAAAATACCCCCGCTAATACCAATACACCAGTCCTGTACGAGACAGCCCTAGCATGTATTCAATATGGACGGTGGGCGTTAGCGCCGAAGTGGTGACATGTGGAGGTGTGCACAGAGTCTGACACATTAAAAAAAAAAAAGATAGATAGACAGATAGAGATAGAGATAGTTAGACAGACAGATAGACAGACAGACAGATAGATAGATAGATAGATAGATAGATAGACACACCGACAGATAGATAGATAGATAGACAGATAGACAAATTATTTTTCTCTATATCATTCTTGTCACCACCACACTATTTATTATCACATACATCACGCATCATAAAGACCATCTGAGCTAATCTTACCATCACCTGCTTCCAGACGGTTTTTAGCCAGCTGCAGAAGGGCCTCTCGTGCTGAAGGGGTTTACCGAGGCTGGTCAAAGATTAGGTCAACTCTAGGTCAGCTTAGATTTGGGTGTAAAGTTAGCTTACATTAGGCGATTTTCACCTGTACGTGGAACTGATTTTCGGCCTTACGGATCAGGGGTACGTTTTGAGAGAGAGAGAGAGAGAGAGAGAGAGAGAGAGAGAGAGACTACGGCTGTGCATCATTTCCTTATTACCACTGAGAGAGAGAGAGAGAGAGAGAGAGAGAGAGAGAGAGAGAGAGAGAGAGAGAGAGAGAGAGAGTAGAGAAACACCACGGCTTTACTACACCCCCTCCTCAGCACTTCTTCGTGACTGGCACCAGAATCTAGTATTGATCTATTGCCGCAGCTCATCGTTCTAGACAGACAAAGTTAGAAAAGTTAGCCCATATCTCCCTAACACCTGTTCCTAAGCGATTTATTTTGTCTATTACACCTTGATAGCCTTTTGTGTGTTATATAAATCATTCCATCACCATTGCCTTCATTAATAACATTCAAGATTATATTAACATGCCGTATCCCAGAATAAATCGCTAAGGAAGAGGTGTTACGGGAGCTTCCTTTATTACGTACGCTGCTTTGTTTATTTGTTTATTTGTTTGTTTATTTACAGGTGAGGTCTCGAAGTGAAGGGGTTAAAAAATTACTCTTTATATAACACATAATTGACCTTGGTAAGTAGAAAAATGTCTATCTATCTATCTATCTGTCTATCTATCACTCTTTCTATCTACACCTATATCTATCTATCTGTCTGTCTGTCTGTCTGTCTGCCTTCTATCTATCTATCTATCTGTCTCTCTCTCTTTCTGTCTATCTATCTATTTATCTATCTATCTAGCTATCTGTCTATCAATCTATCTGTCTGTCTATCTATCTATCTATCTGTCTGTCTGCCTGTCTATCTATTTATCTATCTGTCTCTCTCTCTTTCTGTCTATCTATCTATCAATCTGTCAGTCTACCCATCTATCTATCTCTATGAAATGGATACACTCTTTTTTTGAAGAGAAAAATATAAAATCCTTCAATATTATTTTTTTTCGTCAGTGAGAAAGAAAAATATATTGGATCTCTCTCTCTCTCTCTCTCTCTCTCTCTCTCTCTCTCTCTCTCTTTCTCTCTCTCTCTTTCTCTCTCTCTCTCTCTCTCTCTCTCTCTCTCTCTCTCTCTCTAATTACTTGACCTTGTACATCAGTGGCATGTCAGGTCAGGAGAGGTCACAGCAGGGGGCGTGACCTTAATCCCGTGTCACGCTGATTGCTCGCTGTGGTTGGTACGGTTTGCGTGTGGGTGTGTGGTTTTTTGCGTGTGTGCGTGCGGGAGGGGAAAGGGGGTTGTGTGTGTGGGGGAGGGATGCGGAGGGTTACGTGTGTATGGGGAGGGAGACTGCGTGTGTGGAGGTAGGGAGCTGTGTGTGTGTGTGTGTGTGTGTGTGTGTGTGTGTGTGTAGGGGAGAGGGGGGCGGGAGCTGTACACGTGTTAAGTATTTGTGGGTGTCTTTGGGTATGTTTGGGTATGAATGAACCTGGAAGATAAACTCAGCATGTATTTGTCATTAATATTATTATTATTATTATTACAGTATGAGCAATGTGATGATCTCTCTCTCTCTCTCTCTCTCTCTCTCTCTCTCTCTCTCATACCTTCTCCTGCTCCTCAATACCTTACTACAGGTGACTTAAGGTGAGTCTCCAGCGTCTTAAGAACTATAGTGTGTTTAACTTGGCCCAGATTTTCGTCCTTTTGCAGCTTATTTCACGTAGCTCAGTGGCAGAAAGAGACAATGCTAGATCCCTCCCATAGCACTTCTTCATGACTAGCACGATATTCTAGTGTTCATCTCCGGTTATAACTACGAGTGAAACGAGTATAGTGCTGTTTTTATTTCTCTCTCTCTCTCTCTCTCTCTCTCTCTCTCTCTCTCTCTCTCTCTCTCTCTCAAAATTGCTTCCTCACCATATAACACCGTACCTACTAATGCCAGAATGTGTGATGGTCTTCAGAATAAGTCAAAGGAAGCTGGGTGTTAAGAATTAGGTGGAAGGAAAGGTTAGGTTAGGGTATGTCCAGTTGGCCACACTTGCACCTGGGACAGTGCGAGGTGGAGGCCTAGCTACAATCACCCACGTTTAGGCATCACGGTCACTCGGCCATTTCGGCTAATACTTAACACTTCTAACCCGTGATTAAGTCGCAGGATTTCAAGTGTACAGAATCCCGGACCTCCGGATGTTGTACCTCGTTTATATGCTGCCAACTGCACATTCTTTTTCTTTTTCTTTCTTTTTGTTTTTTTAGATAGAGTAGGGTAGATAGGGGTACGGCAGGACAGGGTTAAGTAGCAGTGTCTTTCTAGTCACGTAATATCTCAAGACGAAATGATTGTGGATTATTTTTTAAGAGTTCCACTGCGGTAGAAGGTATTTTTTTCCCCTTTCGTCCTATCCTATAAAATTTCCCTCTCGTATTTTCTCTACACTGCCTGGTGGTCCTCATATTTTTATCCGATTTAGGCTGGAGGGTATGGAGGATGGAGGAGGAGGAGGAGGAGGAGGAGGAGGAGGAAGAGGAAGAGGAAGAGGGGTGAAGGTAGGGAACGAAACTTCTGCCTTGTTATCGTTTATCCTTATCTCTCTTAGTGTGGGAGAGGGAGGCCTTCACGCGGTGGCACTGATATAACCGGGCGGCTCCACTGCCCGGTTGTACAAACGTCCCTCCGCTACTCCCCTATCCCCCGAAAGGAGGATGGCGGGCCGCAGGAGGACAATTTGAGCCTAAAACAACAACAACAACAACAACAACAAAAAACCATTAGCCTCTAAAGCCAAATCGTCTCTCGTCTCAGAAAAAAAGAAAAATCATATATCTGGTATTTATGATGAAGAAAATCGTCTGGGGAAAAAGAAAAAGGTGAAATAAAATAAGAGTCTGGGGCCGCATGCAGAGGGTAGTCCAAATATAGCGCCCCAGTCCTACGCCCCTGAGCAGCTTTTTGTGTGTTGTGGTGAGACAGCTTGACTTTATCCGTGGTTATCCTGCATTATTTCTTGGTTGTCCCTCAGCCACACCCACGCCCACACCAGCAGATTGAGCTACCCACACAACACATAACGTTTCTACCAAGTGAGTTTTATTTGTGTTTTAATGTCGTCTGGTGTTTCCATGAAGAGAATAATGAAACACATCTTAAGAATAAAAATGTATATTGATCTTACGCTTCTCTATGTTCATTACTACGAAAAATTTTATTGAGCTAAATTTCCATCGTCTTTTAGAAACCAAATCCATCCACTCATCATCCAGCACTTTTTTTTGTTCCACTAGGAGCGTAGGGACCCGGGGCTAGGCGATACATTCCCGACGTTACAGGCAAGGATGACCCGCCTCATTCTTCCCTGAGCGGCATTTTGTGAGCAACCACCCTTGAGATGAGAGAGAGAGAGAGAGAGAGAGAGAGAGAGAGAGAGAGAGAGAGAGAGAGAGAGAGAGAGAGAGAGAGAGAGAGAGAGAGAGAGAGAGAGAGAGAGAAAATCAACAGGCAAAACCAACCAAACTCCACCAAAATAAAAAAATGGGCCACACCCTCACTCACACACCCATCCCAGCCCCCGGAATCCTGACCACACCTCACCCACGTCTCACGGTCGGCATATCTATACAACTGCGTGCCTGGGGGGGATTACAAAGAGCCTTGGATTAGGAAGACAGAGGATTTAACATTAATCCTGAGCGCGCTGGATTAATATAAATTTTGTCAGAGAGTATGAAGAGATGCAGACCGAGAAAGAGAATACTACGGCACCACATCCTCTCCCCGGCACTTCTTCGTGATTAGCGTAGTATTCTAGTGTTAATCTATCGCTACAACTCAGCATTCAAGGTAGGGAGAGGACAATCTTAGTAGTAGTAGTAGTAGTAGCAGTAGTAGCAGTAGTAGTAGTGGTAGTAGTAGTAGTAGTAGTAGTAGTAACAGTAGTAGTAGTAGTGGTTGTAATAGTAGTAGTCGTAGTAGTAGTAGTAGTTGTAGTAGTAGTAGCAGCAGTAGTAGTAGTAGTATGAGAGAGAGAGAGAGAGAGAGAGAGAGAGAGAGAGAGAGAGAGAGAGAGACAGAGTCGTTACTGAGTAGGGATAGAAATGACTTGAGGTTATTTGTCGATACCGCCCTTGCAGGATGATGCGTCAGGCAAAAGATAGATAGAATGATAGATAGAAACTGATAGATAGACTGATAGATAGGCATATAAATAGATAGACAGACAGATGGATAGACAGATTGACAGACAGACAGACAAATGGATAAATAGATAGAAAGAGATAGAGAGAGAGAGTTAGACAGATACATGGGTAGATAGATAGACAGATAGATAGACAAATAGACTTACAGACAGACAGACAGATCACATGGAAAGAAAAGGAAAGTTTAGAAGAAGGAAATTGAAGAAATATGAAAGAAAAAAACTAACAAAAAAAAAAAAAAAACCTTTTCCAGATATTTTAGTGTGTGTGTGTGTGTGTGTGTGTGGCCCTGTCCGTCTGCTCCCTCACTAATGATTTTCTGACACGTGGTGGTTCACTCCCGTAGAGTTTAGTGACCATATCATAGCCACATCACACCACACCCTACCACACCCCACACCACACCACACCACACCCTACCACACCCCACACCACACCACACCACACTACACTACACCACATCACACAAGATCACACTCCCACACCACGCCACACCACACAAAATCACCCTCCCACACCACACCACAGCACACCACACCACACCACACCACACCACACTACACCACACTACACCACGCCACACCACACGGTATCATTCTCCCACACCACACCACGCCACACAGTATCACCCTCCCACACCACACCACACCACACTACACCACACTACACCACGCCACACCACACGGTATCATTCTCCCACACCACACCACGCCACACAGTATCACCCTCCCACACCACACCACACCACACCACACAAAATCACCCTCCCACACCACACCACACCACACCACACAAAATCACCCTCCCACACCACACCACACCACACCACACAAAATCACCCTACCACACCACACCACACCACACAATATCACCCTACCACACCACACCACACCACACAATATCACCCTACCACACACCACACCACACCACACAATATCACCCTACCACACCACACCACACCACACAATATCACCCTACCACACCACACCACACCACACAATATCACCCTACCACACCACACCACACCACACAATATCACCCTACCACACCACACCACACCACACAATATCACCCTACCACACCACACCACACAATATCACCCTACCACACCACACCACACCACACCACACAAAATCACCCTCCCACATCACACCACACCATACAATATCACCCTACCACACCACACCATACCACACCACACCACACCACACCACACCACACCACACCATACCACACCATACCACACCGAGGGGCCCCGAAGCTCCCGCATCTTATAATTTTGTATTTTTCTGTATTATTTTTAACCAACGTCAGATTAATTTTTACTTACCTAAGGAGAGAGAGAGAGAGAGAGAGAGAGAGAGAGAGAGAGAGACTAAGACGGTAATACCCCTGTAATTCTCTTTAAATGGCCCGTTACTTTGCTTTCTCTCTCTCCCTCTCTCTCTCTCTCTCTTTAACAAATTTCGAATATATAAATAACGTAAAGATTTTTTTGATTTCCTTTACTTCTTCAGTTTTTTTGAGATTATCTGAGAGAGAGAGAGAGAGAGAGAGAGAGAGAGAGAGAGAGAGAGAGAGAGAGAGAGAGAGAGAGAGAGAGAGAATCTACCTTACCTTGGATGTGAGAGAAAGCAAGAGAGGGAGGAAGAAAATGTGAACTGGCTTACCTTTCCCGCGTGAGAGAGAGGGAGTCAGAGTGAGAGAGGGAGGGAGGGTAGTGCGTGGTGTGAGAGAGTTAGAGAGAGACTGAGGCAGAGGGGAGAGGTAGGCTGCCTCCCCCCTCCTGCCTAACTCACCTGACTCTCTCTCTCTCTCTCTTTCTCTCTCGGATATGTTTTTTAAAGACTATCTCTCATCTATCCTTCTGTCTATCTGTCCATCTATCTATCCATTTCCCTATCTCTCTATCTATCTATTTATCTATCTATGTATCTATCCATCCATCTATCTATCTATCTGTCTGTCTTTGTATCTGTCTGTCTGTCTGTCTGTCTCTGTCTCTGTCTCTGTCTGTCTCTGTCTGTCTGTCTGTCTGTCTGTCTGTCTCTCTCTCTCTCTCTCTCTCTCTCTCTCTCTCTCTCTCTCTCTCTCTCTCACATCTTACTCTCCTTCCTCACCTGCGTCCCTGACCTGCCTCCCTCACCTACCTTACCTGACTCACCTGCCTCCCTACCTCCCCTTCCTCATCTGCCTCACCTGCCTAAGTTTCCTCACCTGCCTGACTCATCTCACCTTCCTTACCTGCCTCCCCTTCCTCACCTGCCTAACTGTCCTCACCTGCCTCACTTGCCTCACCTACCTCACCTGCCTCACTTGACCAGGCTCACTCCTCTGCCGCATAGATGGGTGGATATATATATATATATATATATATATATATATATATATATATATATATATATATATATATAGAGGCTCACATATATATATGTGAGCCTCTGTGGTACAGTGGTAGAGTGGGTATCTCGCACGCTGGTGGACGCGGATTCGCCTCCCGCCACCTCCCGCCAGAGTTGTAAAAACTTTGGGAAGCGTTCACTGAGCCACTGACCGCTTTGGCGGGCACAAGGGGTGATGAGGTTGAACCAGTGTTGCATACTAATATGCTCGGCTTAAGGCGGGCCGATTACACTTGGTTCACAGACTACACACACATCCTAAGCCACTACAACACTACAGTCACACTCACAAGCACTTCTCGCCCTACATACAGTCTCTACCAGACAGCCTAAGCCACTGGGTAGAGATACATTGGCTGTATCGTCCCTGCTTCGGTAGGGATAGGCCGGTCCTGCAGTGGACCTCAACGGCTGATGACGATGATATATCTATCTATCTATCTATCTATCTATATATAAACAGACAGTAGGATGGTTGAATGGATAGTTGAATGAAGGATAGATGAACAACTGAATGGCTGTGTGGATGAAAAGTTAATCGGTTTATTGGATGGATGGATGGATGGACGGATGGATGGATGGATGAATGGCTGTATGAATGAACTGGTGGATGGATGGATGGATGGATAGGTAGATGAATGTATGGATGACCTGTTCGATGGATGGATGGACGGATAGATGGATGGACGGATGGATGACTAAAATATCTGCCTCAAGTATGTTCTAACCTCACTAACCTTCATCTTGCTCTCTGTTCCTCTCATATTTAATCTTTATCCACTAGAAAGAAAGAGTGATAGATAGATAGACAGACGGATAGACAGGCAAATAGACAGACAGACAGACAGACCGACAGACAGACCGACAGGCAAACAAACAGAGAGACAGTTATCCAATACATAGGAGTAAGAAAAATAACAGCATTTTTCGTTGATCGCGTACCTGCATCATCCCGGTATAACTTTTAGTAGTAGTAGTAGTAGGAGTAGGAGTAGGAGTAGGAGTAGGAGTAGGAGTAGAGGTAGTAGTAGTGATGGTGGTGATGGTGGTATTATTATCATTATTATTATTATTATTATTATTATTATTTTTATTATTACTTTTTAACGACTAGTAGTACTAGCAGCAGCAGCAGCAGCAGCAGCAGCAGCAGCAGCAGCAGCAGCAGCAGCAGCAATTAATAGCAGCATGCAAGGTAGTAGTAGCAGTAGTAGTAGCAGCAATTGGCAGCAGCAGTAGTAGCAGCAGTAGTGGTAGTAGTAGTAGTAGTAGCAGCAGCAGCAGCAGCAGCAGCAGCAGCAGCAGCAGCAGCAGCAGCAGCAGCAGCAGCAGCAGCAGCAGCAGCAGCAGCAGCAGCAGCCTGCTGCTGTTGTTGCAGTGTTGCTGTTGTTTGGTTGCTGCTGGTTGCTGGTTTGTGCTGCTTGCTAGTTGCTGCCAGCTAGTTGCTGCTGCCGGTTGTTGCTGTTGTTGTTGTTGTTATTGCTGCTTGCTGGTTGTTGCCGTTGTTGCCGTTGCCGTTGCTGCCGTTGCTGCCGTTGCTGCTGTTGCTGTTGCTTGCTGTTGCTGCTGTTGTTGCTGCTGCTGTTGCTGTGGTAGTTGCTTGCTGCTGTTGTTGTTGCTGTTGTTGCTGCTGTTGTTGTTGTTGGTAGTACAAGTTGCTGCTGCTGTTAGCAGCTGTTGCGCCGCTGCTGCTGTTGTTGTTGCTTGTTGCTGGTTGTTGCTGTTGCTGCTGCTGTTGTTGCTGCTGTTGTTGTTGTTGCTGCTGTTGCTGCTTGTTGCTGCTGCTGCTGCTGCTGTTGCTGTTGCTGCTGTTGCTGTTGCTGTTGCTGCTGCTGTTGTTGCTGCTGCTGTTGCTGGTTGCTGCTGCTGTTGCTGCTGTTGCTGTTGCTTGTTGTTGTTGCTGGTGGTTGTTGCTGTTGCTGCTGGTTGCTGCTGCTGTTGTTGCTGCTGCTTGTTGCTGTTGCTGCTGCTGTTGCTGGTGCTTGTTGCTGTTGCTGCAGCAAGCGTTGCTCGTTGTTGCTGCTGTTGTTGCCGTTGCTGTTGTTGCTGTTGCTGCCTTGTTGTGTTGCTGTTGCTGCTGCTGCTGTTGCTGCTGTTGCTGTGTTGTTGTTGCTGCTGTTGCTGTTGTTGTTGCTGCTGGTTGTTGTTGCTGCTGCTGCTGTTGTTGCAGCAGCGTTGCTGTTGCTGCTGTTGTTGTGTTGCTGTTGCTGCTGCTGCTGTTGGTATGTTGCATGCTGCGTTGTTGGTTGCTGCTGTTGCTGTTGCTGCTGCTGTTGCTGGTTATTGTTGTTGTTAGCCGTTGTTGCTGTTGGTAGTGCTGGTGGTGCTGCTGCTGCTGTTGTATTGCTGTTGCTGCTTGCTGTTGCTGTTGTTGCTGCTGTTGCTGGTTGTTGTTGCTGCTAGCTGCTGCTGTTGTTGCTTGTTGTTGTTGTTGCTTGTTGTTGATTGCTGTTGCTGCCGTTGCTGGTTGCTGTTGCTGCGTTGTTGCCTGCTGTTGCTGGTGGTTGTTGTTGCAGCAGCAGCAGCAGCAGCAGCAGCAGCAGCAGCAGCTGCTGCAGCAGCAGCAGCAGCAGCAGCAGCAGCAGCAGCAGCAGCAGGCTAGCAGCAGCAGCAGCAGCAGCAGCAGCAGTAGCAGCTGGCAGCAGCAGCAGCAGCAGTTGCAGCAGCAGCAGCAGCAGCAGCAGCAGCAGCAGCAGCAGCAGCAGCAGCAGCAGCAGCAGCAGCAGCAGCAGCAGCAGCAGCAGCAGCAGCAGCAGCAGCAGCAGCAGCAGCAGCAGCAGCAGCAGCAGCAGCAGCAGCAGCAGCAGCAGCAGCAGCAGCAGCAGCAGCAGCAGCAGCAGTAGTAGTAGTAGTAGTAGTAGTAGTAGTAGTAGTCAATCAATCAATCAATCAATCAATCAATCGTCTTTATTTCGTATCTCGTGATACATAAAATATAATACATTTCATCATCATAAATACTATAGATACTCCTTTACAATTGAATTTAATAAAATATTTACAATAAATAAATCCTTAACAATTAGATCGAGGAGTTGATCCAATTTCATTGATTTAAAAAAAAAAATAAAATAAAATAAATTCAATATATACAATTTGCATACCAACACATTCAGTATCAACTGTTATACATCTTTTTCGAAATTTACATTAACTCCACACCACTTATCAGCTAGTAATGCTATATCATCAGCATATGCAATTGCATTCACTCTAACAACCCCAAGGCAGCAACCCACATCTGTTTCCGTCAGGGTTTTTAAAACATTATCTATGTACAGTTTAAAAAGTAAAGGAGAAAGAACTCCTCCCTGCCTCACTCCTTTATTAATTATATGATACATTCCTTTACTCCCATTCCATGTAATTCTTGCTAACTGGTTTCTTAAATATCTCATTAAAGTTAATGTTAAGTCAGGGGGAACTCCTTTATCCAGTAAAATATGACCCAATTTAAAATGATCAACATTATCAAAGGCCTTTGATAGATCCATAAAAGCTATGTATGATTTTCTGCCTCCTTTTGTATATGACCTAATGGTTTCTTTTAATAAAAAACAAGCATCTCTTGTAGACATTCCAGTACAGAAGCCAAATTGTTTGGAATCAAAAAATACACTCTCACTTAAAATATTTAAAAAATGAAGTTCTAACATTTTTTAAAGACAAGATGAAACCATTACTGGTCTATAGTTAGCAGAGTCCGCTGCATTACCCTTCAGATCTGTCATTATGGGAGTGATATCACCCTTTAACATTTCAACAGGTATGTAACAATAAGTAAAACAACTGTTGATAAAATGTGTTACAATATTTACAAACTCCACTGAAGCATGCTTTAGTAAAAAAGAATGTAATCCATCATGCCCTATTCCATCATTCAATGACTTAATTAACACAGAAAGTAGTAGTAGTAGTAGTAGTAGTAGTAGTAGTAGTAGTAGCAGCAGTAGTATACCCAGGTTCATGTGAAACGTGAACCCAGTGGAGTAGTAGTAGTAGTAGTAGTAGTAGAAGCAGTAGTAGAAGCAGTAGTAGTAGCAGTAGTCGTAACAGTAGTATACCTAGGTTCATCTGAAACGTGAACCCGGTGGACTGCAGAATGAAGTTGCCCTCATTCTGCAGTTCACCATCCTCCTTTCGGGAGATAGGAAGGGGACTGAGGGACGTGTGTTCAACCAGGCAGCTCCCCCGCCCGGTCATATCAGTGCCACCGCGTGAAGGCGTCCGCAACACAGTGATAATGGCGTTCTGTAGTTTGTTCACCTTAACTTGGTCTAAATTTTCGTCCTTCTGTAGAAAAAGACAGTGCTTCGGCTGTCCTTTCCATTGCACTTCTTCGTGACTAGCAACAGGCATTGGTGTTAATTCATGGTTACGGCTCAGCATGGAGAGATGGCAATTTTAGGCCAAGTTAGAATAAGAAGAGTATAGTTAGTGAATGAATTACCCAGGGAGAGATAAGTTCAGTGTCTGGTTTAGTGATTTTCTATTCTCTCTCTCTCTCTCTCTCTCTCTCTCTCTCTCTCTTAGGTAATTTAAGACATTTTTAGAAGTGAAATTGGATGAGGTGATTGGAGAGGAGTGAGCAGGATGGACTGAGATGATACTGGATGATGGGGAGAGACAGGGGGAATAAGCCCTGTGAAGGCTGATACCGAAAGTTACCTCGTATGGGCGTATCAAAGGCTTATTTAATCACCACTTCACTAACCTGGTGGTAGATGGTTTCGATCATCATTCACTCGCGATGTAGTGTCGCCCACATGTTCATTTTTATCATTCTTTTTCTGTGTCTGTCCTCTTCTCCTCCTATGTCTCCCCTATTGCATTTTATTACTCTTCTTTTGACTTTAGGTGCCTCTACACTGAGTGACAAGCCTAATAGCTTCCTACAACCCAGGAAACCCTTATAACGCCGGGTGGTAACCATATAACCAAACAAAGGGGCGATGTGGAGCCTACTATGGTGTCCCGGTTAACTGGGTGGAGAGACGTAAGTGCGGCGTCCTTCCAGGAACCAGCTCTCCATACACTTCCCCGAGCCTCGCTGTGGCGAGGTGCGAGGAGCTGTCTGCCGCAAGGGGACATTGATTCCACTGTACGGGATTGCCCTGCAAGAGCGTTTACTCGTATGCGGTTGGTGGGTCTGATGGGAGTTAATCAACAACAACAACAACGAATGTATCCTGCATGTTGCACGAATGTATCCTGCATGTCTATTGTATTATCAGTAATTTTATAGAAATAACACCAATATATATTTTTTCCCTGTAAAATGTAATGCTATCTCTCTTTGATGAAATCCTGTGCCCATTTTTGGATCCGTATGCTGCACAGTGGACCATAGAAGTGTTGTTTTCCAGACATATTAGCTGATTGCAGAGGGCGCAGGTGTCAGGTACAGTGTTTCAATATGGTTGCCACGATACCAGCGACGCCCTGGCGGTGGACCAACAAACTACGCTGATTAAACTGATTAAAATATAGATTAGTATTACCAATCGAAAACAGCTATCATAATTACCCCTAGAAAACTGAAAGAGAAAACTTACAGGAACTTACATAGAAAACGAAAGAATGAGGGAAACAGGGGTACCTTTTGTAAATATATTTCTTGTCCTTCCTCAGTCATTCTTTTAGTTGAATTTCTTCAGTCAGAGAGGTCATTCTTGTATGGCATAAAATCTGTCCATCTATTTATCTATTCATCTATCCACCTGTCTATTGTCAGATGCCTTAATCCTATATGAAAGGGGTGGCCACAAATAAATCGCCTCTACGTTACCCCGCCCTCTGCAAATTGGCTGTTCTCTGTCCAACTCACACCCTTCCTCTGATATATCTCTCCACTCCAGCCCTCCATCTCATCCTCGGCCTCCTCCTCCTCCTCCTCCTTCTCTCTACCTCCACCTCCCTCTCTCATATATTTCTCCACTCCAACCCTCCATCTCATTCCCAGTCTCCTCCTCCTCCTCCTCTCCCCTTTCCATCTCACTCACACTCTTCCAGTCAGTTTCTCATTCCCCCTCCTCTCTACATGCACGAAATCAGAACTACATAATATCGTATCCAGCTGGCGTAGTGTTACCTTTTCAGTACGAGGAGCGAAGTGATAGTAGGGGAGAAGAGTAGTCGTAGTGAAAGGGTTAAATAGGTATCAGGTGCCAAGTGGCAGGTAAAGGTAAGGTTATGTCAGGTTTAATTCTTTCAGTGTGATGATACCTGTTTGTGTGTGTGTGTGTGTGTGTGTGTGTGAGAGAGAGAGAGAGAGAGAGAGAGAGAGAGAGAGAAACTCAAACAATAAATTATCCGATGTTAACCAAACTTGGTGGAAGGGTTGAGGGTCAGCCAACGAGTAAATCTATGGTTTTGGAGAGCTATGGATTAAAGGTCAAGGTCAAGGTCACAGGTCAAGGTCAATCAAGGTCACAGGTCAAGTTCAATATGGTCAGAGGTCAAGGTCAATCAAGGTCAGAGGGCAAGGCCAATCAAGGTCAGAGGGCAAGGCCAATCAAGGTCACAGGTCAAAATAATCAAGGTCACAGGACAAGGTCAATCAAGATCACAGGGCAAGGTCAATCAAGGTCACAGTACCTGGTGGAAAGGTTGGGGGTCAGCCAAGTAGTATTTTTTTGTTTTTTGTTTTTTTTAGAACAGTTATCAAACGTTAAGGTCACAGGGCAAGGTTCACAGTTCTATCCAGTTTAGAGCAAAACTTGAGGAAGGGTTGAGGATAAAGCAAGAATAAGAGGATTTTACTTTAGGAAGGGATTTGATTTCAGGTCAAAGTGAAATATTTGGTCCTTTGATCAGGTGTGGACGCGGGTGTTGCATGTTTTATCTTTAAAGTTCTAGGATTTTAAAGTTACGCAGGGTGAGACTGACGAGGAGAGTGTGAGTGAGGTGGAGGGGGGGGGAGAAGGAGGGGGGAGGCTAAAGATGAGATGGAGGGATGGAGTGGAGAGGTATATGAGAGAGGGGGGTTGTAAGCTGGGAGCAGGGCAGTGAAATGGTGGGGGACAGGGCGACATGGAGGCGATTTGTTTGTGGCCACCCCTTACGGGATTAAGGCGTCTGGCAATAGATAGATAGATAGCAATATTCCAGTTCGTTTGACCATTACATATTAGTTTAATTATACGATTTTCGGTCTTAATAGTGTTTCATACGCAAAAAAAGAGACTCTACATCCTTCCCTATGGCACTTCTTCGTGACTGGCATCATATTCTAAACTCTTGCTATAACTCAACATACAAGGTGAGGAGAGGGCAAATTTCCTTCTCTACATCCTTCCTTATAGCACTTCTTCGTGACTAGCACCATATTCCAATATCTCGTTATACCTCAGCATGCAGGGTGAACAGAAGGCAATTTTACGCCAAGTTAGAGTGAACAGGATATAGTTTTATAAAATTCCCTGACCTTTTTAGGTGAATTTTAATGTTATATGAATATTTCTTTTTAAATTTTTCATTATTGTGTATTTTTATGTATATATTTTTTTATTTTAATGGTTGGTTGTTTTTATTTTCGATTTCTATATTGCTATGTATGTGTGTGTGTGTGTGTGTGTGTGTGTGTGTAGGAGAAACAGACATCTCTTCCGCTCACCCAGATCTCAACCAGGTCACCCCCTTCTCTGCGATAAGGCTGCCATTCCTCCAGCTCACAGAGTCGACAGGTGTTAATTAAGGTAGACAGGTGTTAATTGGGGAAGACAGGTGTTAATTAGTGTCGACAGGTGTTAAGGTAGACAGGTGTTAATTAGGGAAGAGAGGTATTAAGGTAGACAGGTGTTAAGGTAGACAGGTGTTAATTAATGTCGACAGGTGTTAAGGTAGACATGTGTTAATTAGGGAAGAGAGGTATTAAGGTAGACAGGTGTTAAGGTAGACAGGTGTTAATTAAGGGAGACAGGTGTTAATTAGGGTCGACAGATGTTAAGATAGACAGGTGTTAATTAGGGTACACGGGTGTTAATTAAGGTAGACAGGTGTTAATTAGGGTAGACAGGTGTTAATTTAGACAGGTGTTACTAGGGTAGACAGGTTATGTATAGGAAGTAGTTATTAGTCTTTATTTTCATCTGACGGAACTGAGCCAACTACACAAACATTAAATTGTGGTTCTGTGATATTGAATGAGCCTTAAGTATGAGGAAAGAAAGTGTCTCCTTGGTTATAAGTCAAGTCAGCCCTCCAATCTGACTACACCTGGCCTTCAACTGAGCTCAAAAGCGTTAGGAATCATTGTCAGAAGTAAAAAATCTATACGTTTACTCTTTTCACCTTGACTTGGCCCAGATTTTCGGCCTCTTGCAGCTTATTTCACGTAGCTAAGTGACAGAAAAAGGCATGACTACGGCTCTACATACTTTTCCATAGCACTTCTTCGTGACTAGCATCAAATTTAAGAGCTAATCTCGTGTTATAAGTGAGAAGTTAAGTTGGAGAGATGGCGTATTTTGGTCAAGTTAGAGTAAAATGAGTATGGTACCTCTGACGCCTGCAGGTACTCTGGGTGTAGCTAAGAGGTTGCGGCGTCCACCCGGGAGCCAAGCCGCCACCTATTTCCCAGCACCTCGCCGTGGGAAAGACCCTGGTTCGATCCTGATGAGGCCCCGTCTACCACAAGGGGTGCCGGATCCCTACACTGTGTATATACTGCGCTGCACCTGTAGGACGGCCCCACAGAAGCAGCTGTTTACATGCGATTGACGGGTTTGGTAGGCATGACAGACCAAGGTTAATAATAAAAAAAAAAAAACTACACTCATTTTACTCTAACTTGGTCAAAATATCTCACCTCTCCAACATGAGTGCTTGAAACGATAGATTAACACTAGAATTTGGTGCTAGTCACGAAGAAGTGCTGTGGTAAGGATGTAGAGCATTTTTTTTTTCTTTGCCACTGAGAGACGTGAAATAACCTGCAAAAGGACGAAAATCCAGGCCAAAGTTAGACTAAAACGACCTTAACGCCTTTTCCTTAGCGATTTATTTTGCGTAATACACACCATTGTTAATTGTATCTTATTTGTGTAGATTTAAATTGCATAAAACTGAGTCCAGACGATTTTATTCAGTCGGAAAACTTTATGGAAGAGGATTTTTTTCAATAGTGAGAAATTGCGTACACTGACAAGACGATTTTTTTTAGTGATACGAGACGATTTTTTCAGTGATACGGGACGATTTTTTTCCATCTGAGAGAAAGGGTGTGAGTGAGAGGGTTAAGGGTGGGTGGGGGGGGGTTGTGTGGGTGGTTGTCATGGTAACTGGGGGGTTAACAAGGCAGCGAGGGTGGAACCACTTGGGACATGACACCCCACACCTTCCCTCGCCCCCCTCCCCTCCCCACTCCCCCTCCCTTCCCCTTTTCGTTTCTCCCCTCCCCCTTTTTCCTAACCTTCCCCCTCCCTCCTCTCCCGTTTCCTCCCCTCTCTTTCCCCTCCCCTCCACTTCTTCGTCATTTCTTCCTCTCCCCTCCCCCTTTCCTCCTCTCACTTTCTCTTTCTCTCCCCTCCTCCTCCCTCTTCCCCTCTCCTTTCTTTCCTCTCTTCCTTCTCCCTCCCTCCCTCTGCCCCTGTCTGTCTCTCTTTTCTTTCCCTCCTTTCTCTCTCCCTCTCTCTCTGCTCACAGTTTTCCCTTCCCTATAGATAGATAGTTATATTTATATACAGTACGTATATATATACAGAGAGAGAGAGAGAGAGAGAGAGAGAGAGAGAGAGAGAGAGAGAGAGAGAGAGAGAGAGAGAGAGAGAGGAAGGGAGGGGAGGGAAAGGGGAGGAAAGACTGTTAAGTAAGCTGAAAGTTGGGGGGGGAGGGAGAGAGGGAAGGAGGGAGGGAAGAGTGGAGAGGTTAAGGAAGGATTGAGGAAGGGAGAGAGAGAGAGAGAGAGAGAGCAAATCAGTCCTTCCCACCATTCGACAGTCAGAGGCAGGGGAGGAAGGTTACGTGCCTCCCTCCCTCCTCCTTCACGTGCATCATCCCTCTTACGGACACCCCCACGCACGTGCATTGCCTCCTATTGCGTGTATCTCCTTCTGGCACGTGCTGAATCTTACACGTGTATTCCCTTAGGTAGAGCACGTGCGATCTTACTTAGCACGTGTCTTGGTCTTACGTGCACCCTCCTCTTACGTACCCTCCTCTATCGTGCCTTCATTTTTAGTTTTCCTTCTCTTACGTACCCTCTTACGTACCCTTTCTTACATATCTCTTCTTACGTACCCTCCTTACGTACGCTCTCTTACGTGCCCTCCTACATGCCTCCCTTCTCAAGCTACACCTGACTCACGTGCATGCCCGCCGTACCACGTGCATCTGGTCCCCTCGGCACGTGCTGCGGGCTTTCACGTGCAGCATGCGAGGCGGTGTGAGGAGCGTACGTGCTTAAGGAGACCATGAGGGCTTGGCATGACCTCCTACCCCTCGCCCTCACCCTCACGTGCACCACCCTCCCTGCCAGGTAAGATTACGTGCACTTTGTCATTATCATCATCATCACTGGTTCATTTTCACCATCTTCATCACTATGTTACGTGCACCTTTTCATCAGCAGCATTTGTTACGTGCAATTCATCATCACTATCATCATAAGCTACCTGCACTTCATCATCACCATCACCACTAGCAACCACGTTATCATCATTGGTTACGTGCCGTGCCTCATTATCATTATTATCATTATCACCATCGTCATGTTCGTGTCTGTGTATGTTTCATCATCATCATCATCATCACACTCTCTGCTCCTTTTCCAACTCCTGCTTCCGCTCTCCCTTCCTCCTTCTCCTCCTCCTCCTCCTCCTCCTCATCATCATCATCATCATCATCATCATCATCATCATCATCATCATCACACTCTGTTGCTCCTTTACCGACTCCTGCTTCCGATCTCGTCCCCTCTTCCTCTTCCTCCTCCTCCTCATCCTCCTCCTCCTCTTCCTCCTCCTCCTCCTCATCATCATCATCAGGTGAGTCATCTTTTTGACCCTTCCTCAACTCCTTCCAATAGGTGAATGAAAATCTCAACCAGAATACCAGAGGGCAGAGACCAATCACTCCATGTTAGGTTGGCGTTTCGAGCTCTTTGGATTGTGGTTCGAAGCTTTGCCAGACTGAAGCCGATTTCTCGTCAGCTGGGGAGGCTTCTTCACACCTCTTCCCTAGCGATTTATTTTGCTTCTCAGGTCTCATTCCCTTGTCTGTTATGTGGCTTTGATATACATACAGTAGATGCTGAACAAATAATTTACAAGATACTATTGAAACACAGCCATGAGCAAATGTTCCCTAACAGTCTTCAGCCAGCCTTGTGTCCTGCCTTTTATATTTCTCATTCTTCTCCAAATGACAGTATCCATCCTTCTCATTTTATACCCTGTTCACTTTACCTTGGGCTAAAATTGCCATCCCTCCATCTTGAATGCTGAGTTGTAACAATGGATTAACACTAGAATCTGATGCTAGTCACAAAGAAGTGCTTCAGAAAGTATGTAGAGCCACAGCACTGTCTTTTTCTGTCTCTGAGCTACGTGAAATAAGGCGGAAAAGGATGGAAATTTGGGCCAAGTTAAAGTGAATGAACTACAGTTGTGTGCCTCATATTGCTGTCGCATAAAATTAGTTCACGAACCTTCCCTTGCCTCAGCCAGCAGAGATTAGTCGGCGAACTTCTGAGTAAACAGGCTACGGAAATACACTGATTAATTAGAGGTGTTACGAAGCCTCTGACCTAAACGAAATTACAGGCCTATGAGAAGCAGTTAAAGGTGACAGTGTTGCTTGTGGAGTCTCATGAAGCTTCGAACCGCCACTTAAAACGAAGCAATGGGTCTTTCTTCAGCCTGATACCCTACCTGCGACTTCTTTCCAGGTGGTGATAGAAGGAAAAGGTGATTGGAGGCTGTTGATATGATTAGATGGATGTGCAGTGCGTCCTTGATATGACAAGCAGGGATGGGGTGGGGTTAAGGATTGTGAATGAAGAGTTACCAGGAAGGATGGGACTAGAATGTGTTAATGTTGTGATGATAAAGGGTAGACTGAGGCGGTTTGAGCATGCGGAGAGGATGGAGGATGACGATTGGATGAGGAAAGGTATGAGGTGTGAATGTTGAGGGTAGAGTTGCGAGAGGTAGACCGAAAAAGACCCCAGGGATAAGGGACTGAACAGAGAGGCTGCTAGAGGCCGAGGAGCGTGGAAAGCCGCCATTAGGTGATCAAGGCTGACGCATATACATCCTGTAGGAGCTTTTATGAACGAAACGAAAGGAAACGAATCATGAAGGCAAAGGTATGAACATGCTCTATTACTTTGACGATAAGTTACGAAATCTGTGACGATGACGAATTCCGTACCTACCAATTACAGGTGTTTCCATAAATGATCGTCTAATATCAGGGGCCTTCGTGCGGTTTACCTTCATACTTAGTTCTCATCATACGACCTTATGGATTAGCAGTATACAGCCAGGAAAAAAAGTTTGCTGACAGTTCTCTGCCTTCATCGCGTCCACCCTTTCGTAATTTTTGTTCTTCCTCAAATGCCATAGACCATCTTTCCTTCTGATAGTCTCTTGTAGTGTGAGTCGTATTGCCATCACGTAAAATTTGTCCCCGTAACGCATATTGCAACAGCGTGCAGAAGAATGTTTGCAGACTTTTGCTCATGGCCGTAGAGAAGCTCCAGAAAGTATCGCTCAAGATGATTCCCAGTGATATGAAAAAAGGTCAGTATGGCTTGCGATATTTCAAAGAGGCTCATATTTATAATTTTGAATATTTATGTGATTAGAGTACTGGCTAGGAAAAATAACTATCATAGAATTAGATAGCAACTCAAAGAATTAAATACCATAGTCATTTTCATAATCATCAATGTAAAAACAAGCTCCCGGATAGGTTTACTGGGTCTATGGCTGTTTTTCTTGCCTTAGTAACCATAAATAAATCCTAATGAATGCTGGTTGATTATTGTGGGGGTAGAATTAATGGGCATTTTGTAAAACCCATTGCTTGTGGTGTCAGTATGTCTCGTGTGAAGTGTGTACGCATACTTAATGGGGCAACTGTACTTAAATCCATATTGACTATTTCCACGTTTTTGGCTACAGAGTTCAAAATACACTGATAATTTTCGTGTACGTGAGTGAAGTGGAGGGGGGAGAGGGAGGGGAGGAACGAGGATGAAATGGAGGGAAGGAGTAGAGGGGTATATGAGAGTGGGGGTGTTAAGTTGTGGGGAGGGAAGCGAAATGGCAGGGGACAGGGCGACATAGAGGCGATATGTTTGTATTCACCTCTTTACGGGATTAAGGCGTCTGGCTATAGATAGATAGATAGATAGATAATTTTCCTTGTCTTAGCATTAGTCGGTTTTTAAATAAATATCTGTGAAAATAGCTTCGAAACAATATTAAGTACCTGCTGAACAATGTCATGCTTCGACTTAATCGTAAACAAAGGAACGTACGATATCGAAGACCGTCCATCCTTTCGCAGCGCTCGAGAAATTGCTTAACATTTTCTATGCTTGCAAAATCGAGGCGCATCACTGTTAACCAAGTATATTAAATTAGGTCATAGCTATTTTTGACACGGTATTATGTCATTTGAAAGGCAGTTTGTGCTAATATTACGAAAATTATAGATGTCGATATTTTGAACTTGTGGCGCCAAAGATTGTATGTGGCCAACTGTATCGTGTCTCAACCTACCTCAGGGATGGATATTAGGCTTTTTAATCACCTTTAGCCTGTTTATGTTCACCTGGCGAAAATTCCTAACCCCTTTCCGCTCAGTTGATGGCCAGGTGTAGTCAGATTGGGGTAAATTTGACTAGGAACCAAGGAGACTCATTCCTGTCCCATAATCAAGACTCGTCGAATTTCAAGCAAACACGATCAAGGTCCCTCTTCAATCGGTTAAGGAAGCTCCCTAACGCCTTTTCCTAAGCGATTTATTTTGCTTATTACACCTTACTGTCCTGTTCCGTGTTATCTAAATCCTTCAAACATCGCCCTACTCTGCATAAACAACTCACGCAGAAAAGGACATTAAGAAGACACATCCAAAAATAAATCGCTAAGGAAGAGGTGTTCGGGTTATCAGAGTGGCCCAGTCCCGTCAGGTGATAACAAATAGACTAATTACACACATCCAGCTCACTTATGCTAGACACCAACCACAATTCCAGCGCCGGTCAGACTGTGGTACCAAGTTTGTTTTATATGTATATTTTCTTCTCTTCCCCTCGTGATGCGATTAGGGACGTGGATGTAAAACTGACTGTTGTGGATCGTTTTAAAATTCACTTTCATTCTTATTTTTCTCCTTCTTCTCCTCTTTCTCCTTTTTCTTTTTCTTCTTTTCTTGTTGTTGTTGTTGTTGTTGTTCTTCTTCTTTCTCCTCCTCCTTCCCCTCCTCCTCCTCCTCGCTCTCTTCTTCTTCTTCTTCTTGTTTCTCCCCCTCCTCCTACCCCTCCTCCTCCTCCCATGACTACCCCTTTCACGCTATCCATTTTACGTCACCCCAACATCAACTACTGCTACTCGTGTTCTAGGGCAAGATTTAGACTCAGCAGAAGTAATGATCTCCCTAATGACCTTCGTTTAGTCGATAGGCATAAAAAAAAAAAAAGAAGAAGACCTGATCAATAGCCAAATGTAACTTAAATCTATCTATGCCGTTTTTCTATCTATCTGTTTATCTATGGCAGGCCACAAACAAATCGCCTCCATGTCACCTTGTCCTCCCGCCATTAGACTGCCGTACCTCCAACACACACTGCTTTTATATACCACTCCATCGCATCCCACCGCCTCAGCCTCTGTCTTCCCTCCTTTCCCTCTCTCCTTCTCCACCTCACTTCAATACACTCTCCTTGTCAGTCTCTCATTCTCCATTCTACTCTCCTAGTCAGTCTCTCATTCTCCATTCTACTCTCCTAGTCAGTCTCTCATTCTCCATTCTACTCTCCTAGTCAGTCTCTCATTCTCCATTCTACTCTCCTAGTCAGTCGCTCATTCTTCATTCTACGCTCCTAGTCAGTCTCATTCCCCATTCTACTCTCCTAGTCAGTCTCTCATTCCCCATTCTACTCTCCTAGTCAGTCTCTCATTCCCTATTCTACTCTCCTAGTCAGCCTCTCATTCCCCATTCTACTCTCTAGTCAGTCTCCCATTCTCCATTCTACTCTCCTAGTCAGTCTCTCATTCTCCATTCTACTCTCCTCTGCTCTCCTAGTCGATCGCTCATTCTACATATGACTAAACCATCACTTGTAACACCTCAGCACATTCACGTTAACACCACAACGCTCCTTCACATCCTCATTTGTCTGTCTGTCTGTCTCTCCACGTAACTTCATATAAAACACCACAACGCTCCTTCACTCCCCATTTGTCTGTCTGCCTCTCCACGTAACCACAGATGCTCCTCTCACCTCACTGCCACACCTCCCACTCTTGACTTGTGTCCTAACAGAGTCCACGCTTCGCTTCCATACGTCAGAGTTGGCATCACAGTACTATCATGCAACAACTTCCTATCTTCCACGCTCACTTCCCCCTTCCTTATCACTTCCTTCAGAGTATCGACAACCTTTCTTCCCTGCTGTACTCTTTATCATCGTTCATTCTGTATAACCTCATCTAGCTTTATCTTGTGTTGCGGGGACGGCTCTGGTGGTGTGGGCGTGGGGGTAGGAAATATATATAATCCTGGTTGGGCAGTCCTTGCAACACAACGAGATATCACCCCGTGGGGCGGAAAGAGGAGCTTTATAAATGGGTCAGCCTGTTTTTGAAGGCTCTCACGTTCTCGCTCACTCTCTCTCTCTCTCTCTCACACACACACACACACACACATACACACAAACACACCAATTTCCAATCTACTCCTCCAGACTTTCATTCCTTATCTATGTACTGGGTCTTTTATATATATTCTCTCTCTCTCTCTCTCTCTCTCTCTCTCTCTCTCTCTCTCTCTCTCTCTCTCTCTCTCTCTCTCTCTCTCTCTCTCTCTCTCTCTCTCTCAGCATCCTACCTCACCCCTCACACTACACTAATAAGACAAATACTCCTCAGCCCTCTCTCCTCCTCAGTCTTTCACCCTCTCATGCCAATCTACACATTTTCCACTTACACACATTCATAATCTTTCCCACGTAATTCAACATCTCTCCACAGGTTTAATTAATTCTTGATGCCTTCCCCATTTCGACTTATCCACTGTCTCATACCCCTTCATCCTTCATTTTTTCACTCTTTCATTCCTTCATTCTTTCATTCCTTCGCTCCTTCTCCCAGCCCATCCCCAGTCACTGTTACTATACCCCATTCACTGTAACTTGGTCTAAAAATTGCCATTCCTCCTTCTTGAATGCTGAGTTATAACAAGAGATTAACACTAGAATATGGTGCTAGTCACGAAGAAGTGCAACAGAATGGATGTAGAAAATCTGGGCCAAGTTGAGGTGAATGAATTATAGCATTGCTTTTATTTTCGATATTAATTAGCTTATAAAAAAATGCTCTCTCTCTCTCTCTCTCTCTCTCTCTCTCTCTCTCTCTCTCAACCCCTTCCTGTCCCTTCCAGTCACTTCCCTCTTCCTTCTCCTCCTCCGTAGCTCATGTCACCTCCTCACTTCCCCATGCTGTTCCTTTCACCTCCTCACTTCCCCATGCTGTTCCTTTCACCTCCTCACTTCTCCTAACTTCTCACAAAACCTCATATTCCTCAAGGATTTCCTCAGTGAACACCTTACCCACACCCTCCACCTCCTCCACCTGCTCCACACTATACCTACACAGTCTCTACTCCACCTTTCTCTTGTATTCCACCTGCTTCTCCTTCTGCCTACCTGTTGCCTTTTTAATGTCTGCTTCCTCTGTTCACTCTTCGCTTTTCTACCTCTATCTCTGACGCGCGAGCACACACACACACACACACACACACACACACACACACACACACACACACACACACACACACACACACACACACACACACACACACCAGGCAAATAAACACTCTCCATACGTTAGAATTAAGATGCAAAACTCTACATTTCGCCTCAGTCCAGGTAACTCTATTTTTTACTTTCCGCGCCCTATGCTTCTCCCGAGCATGGTAAAAATTTCCTATATAAAGTATGTACCGTACTCCCCGTGTCATAGGACGCCCCTTGACGTTGGACGCTCCCCCAAACGGACAAGGCAATATCCAGAAAAAATAGGAAGGACATAATCAAGGAACATCAGCAAAGACGACTCACGAATCCACTACTGCGTTTACTACCTTCATACTCTTGCTACTTAATATCTATGAACATATTTAGTTATTCATCCAATGTATTAGCTATTGTCCACTTCATTACCTGGTATTATAATAGCACAGCCATAGCAAACTATAATATAGATATAAAAAAAAGAATATTTAAACACACGCTTACCATGTCAGCCGACTTTGTTGTGTGGACAGTGGAGATTTCAGATCATTGGAGTTTTCGTCACCCACTGACCACTGAATTATGCCAAGATAATGGTAAGTAAAGCACACATATTAAAAGAAGTCATCTTTTATTCACATAATAAAACTTAGAGTGTCATGACCGTCGTGTGCTGAGCTGAACCACACAAACAACAACAACGAAACCGAGTGTAACCGACCCAACAGTAAACAAACAGCTGAGGGAGACGACCATATGGAGCTTCTCCGTGGTATTCTGAATATATTATGGTCTTGTATATATACCTGAACAAATTCTCAAAAAATATCCCCATCTAGAGCTCGAATATCTTCTTGCGCTGCTACGGCCCCGTGTCTGAGGACGCAGGGTGATTTTTGGGGCAATTTTGGTGGAAAAAAAAAGTGCGTGCTGTGACACGGGAAGTACGGTATTTCTCTGTCAAAGAATTACTGATACGGCCTAGCTACATATATTGCTTTCATCTGACAGAACCGGTCCACTCAACCTGCATATCAAGTCGTAGTTAAAAGAAATAGGATGAATTTTAGTTATACGGTAGCTATGAGTCTCCTTGGTTGTTAGTCAAACCAGCCTCCTAATCCGGCGGCCATTGAGCTGAAAAGGGGTTGGGATCTTTGTCACGCTAAAGTATGCAGCGAAAAAGTATATATGATTTTTAAAAGTGGTATTAAATGTAAGGCAAAGGCCAAGTATCATTCATGTCCCCCGTCTGACTGCCTTCCCCCCAAACCATACGAACCTGGAGAGGCGTGTGATGGAGTGGTGTGAGATGTAGGGGACAGGGCGACATGGAGGCGATTTGTTTGTGGTCACTCCTTTCGGGATAGATAAACCGATAGATAGATAGATAGACAGACAGGTAGAGATTAGCGTCCATCATTGATTGATTGATTGATTTTTTTGGCGTTTCAGTAACTTTAATAGAGAGAGAGAGAGAGAGAGAGAGAGAGAGAGAGAGAGAGAGAGAGAGAGAGAGAGAATGAAGCTGAAGCCACATTATTTTCCTTAATAATTTTCTCCCTTTATTTCTCTCCTTTTTCTTCAATCTTATTTTTGCTACCCCAGGCGATTTTGGGTCAGATCTCTCGTAGTGAAGGGGTTGTAGTAGTAGTAGTAGTAGTAGTAGTAGTGTAGTAGAAGTAGTAGTTTTATTTCACTTCACTTTATTTCGTTAGTACAAAGCCATCGATAAGTTATAACATCAAAAACATTACAATCTTCTATTTGTTATTTTTGTTACAGATTCTTTGATATTATTGTCCACTATAAGTCTAACTCCACCATTAAACTAACAAATTATAGTAGTAGTAGTAGTAGTAGTAGCAGTGGCAGTAGTAGTAGTAGTAGTAGTAGAAGTAGTAGCAGTAGGTTAATTTGAAACGTGAACTCAATGGACAGGCAGACCCAAGATACCCTCCTCCTTCAGCCCGCCATCCTCCTTTCGCGGGATAGGGAAGTAGTTGAGGGACGCTTACATAACCAGGAAGTGGAGCCGCCTACCTATATCAGTGCCACCACACGAAGGCGTCCCTCTCCACCACCCAGCAGACTGTAAACGGAGGGAAACAGGGATTGGTTTTGTCACAGTCGTAATCACGCGGTTTTGAGAGCTGGTGAGGTGATGGTGAGGAAACTGAAGCTTAGTAGTTAGGTGTTTATGTTTTACTGATGCTACTCTCTCTCTGTCTCTGTCCCTGTCTCTCTCTCTCCCTCTCTCTCTCCCTCTCTCTCCCTCTCTCTCTCTCTCTCTCTCTCTCTCTCACACACACACACACACACACACACACACACACCACATGGCTCACTTTACTCTTCCAACTACTCACACAATCACGTACAGGTAAGAATGGATCTCCAGGATAAAACAGAGTAGTGAGGTCTGAAATCTAACCTATTCTACATAAATCCCTCTACCGCTGAATAAAATCGTCTGGAGAGAGAGGGAGGGAGGGAGGGAAGGAAGAAGCCTACCTGAAAGACGGATTAATCGCTCTGGCATAACAAGCCTTACCTGTGCTGAATAAAATCGTCTGTACGAAATAAAAATACAGGTAAATATATGTTGCGGTACTAAGACGGTTTTGGGGGCTTGTGTGTCTAATTTCCTTACTTAGAGAGATTTTGCTAGCTTAAGAAAATCGTCTGGTGATATAAGAATGTAGTGAGAAACAGGGTATCGTAGTGAAGGGGTTTTTGTGGTGACGTCCAGGCTTCTCTTCTTCTTCTTCTCCTCCTCCTCCTCCTCCTCCTCCTCCTCCTCCTCCTCCTCTTCTTCTTCTTCTTTTTCTTTTTCTTCATGTGGTTGACGCATCCTCTATTTCAATCTTGTCTTGTAGCAAAAGATTAATACTAGAACATAATGCTAGTCACGAAGAAGTGCTATGGGTAAGGATGAAGAACCACTGCATTGTCTTTCTCGGCCACTGAGCTACGTGAAAAAAGCAGCAAAAGGAGGAAAATCTGGGCCAAGTTAATGTGTGTGTGTGTGTGTGTGTGTGTGTGTGTGTGTGTGTGTGTGTGTGAGAGAGAGAGAGAGAGAGAGAGAGAGAGAGAGAGAGAGAGAGAGCCGTAACCCCTTGCAGCTCAATTGATGGCCAGGTGTTGTGAGAGTAGAGGATGGATTTGACTAGTAACCAAGGAGACTTTACCCCTTTTACCTCAAGCTGGCTCAAATTTTCGTCTTTTGGAGCTTATGTGACGATGTTCAGTGGCTCTACAGTCATTCCACTGCACTTCTTCGTGACTAGCATCCTATTCTAGTATTAATCTATTGTTACATCTCAGCATTTCACTCTCTCTCTCTCTCTCTCTCTCTCTCTCTCTCTCTCTTTAAATAGTCGGCTAATTCTCAATATCGTCTTTTTTTTCTTCATGCGAGGGAACTGGCCCACTCCCCTGACTCCACTAAACATGAAAATCGGCATGTCTGGGTTATGAAGTGCCCGTGAGTCTCCTTGGTTACTAGTCAAATCAGCCCGCGAATCGAACTACAGTGGAGTATGAGAGTTTTGCTAAGCTGAAAGAATCTGTATCTATTTATCTATCTGTCTGTTTATATATTTGTCTATCTATCCATCTATCTGTTTATATATTTGTTTGTCTATCTGTCTGTCTATCTATCTATCTGTCTATCTGTCTGTCTGTCTACCTATGAATCAATCTATCTATTTATCTATCTAACTTTCTATCGTTCTATCTATCCATCTATCTATCTATATCTATCCATCTACCTACCTATCTATCTATCTATCAGTCTTTCTATAGCCAGAAGAACCACAATATAATTCACGTGCACTTTTTCTTATTGATTTTTATTGATTGATTTATGTATTGATGATGATGATGATGATGATGATGATGATGATGATGATGAGCTATTTTCCTACTGCCTTGATTTTCCTACCTTGACTCCCCCCCCCCAGTGCCTTGAAGATATCCATTTAGACTGAAGGAAAGCGTCCGTAAGTGCCAAAATTAAGCTAAGAAAATCGTCTTTGAAGTTCAGGGGGTTTCAATCTCAATATAATCGTCCTGTCTCAGCCACAATACAGAGGAGAGATGATGGTGGTGGTGGTTGTGGTGGTGGTGACTGTGGTGGTTGTGGTGGTGGTCGTGATGATAATGTCGATGATGATGGTAGTGATGGTCATGATGATAATAATAATAATGATGATGATGATGATGATGATGATGATGATAAGTATTGGTAGGGTGTCGAGGCTAGGCAATCATAATTCAAATCCTTTAAGCCATTGGACACCACCCTATGTCCCTGGCCGCGTTTTGGGCAGCAGAAGGACATCAGGGAATTCAGAGTTTTGAATCTGGCGCCTTCCATCAACTTCCTCTGACCATAACCCGTATTTATAAACAATAGTAACCATTATTTTTACAGAAGTCTTCATAGTAGTAAGCTGCTATCAGTATGTAGTAGTAGTAGTAGTAGTAGTAGTATCATTATTATTATTAGTAGTAGTATTTGTCGTTCCATCTTCAGTCTGCCATCTTTTTTTCGTAGGATAGGGAGATAAGTAAGATACCTTTATATGACCGGGCAGTCGAACCACCTACCCATATCTGTGCCACCACGTGAAGGCGCCCCTCTTCAGAGCTTCACTACCGTACCACCGAAACGTCACAACATAATCATCAAATCTGTAAACATTGATGGGGGAGTTAAAGTTCTGAATCATCTTTTTTGCGATAAATGAATGACTACAAGGATTACTCTCCGTACAAATTCAACTTATGTATTGCACTTACGGTACAGGATAAATTTTGAAACAGTGTGGCATATGCACTTTAAGACAATGATGATGGTGATACTCGACGAACAATCTTGAGGCAATAAAATGAATGTCTTGTTGCACTAAGTATTTATTATAAGGCTCACTCCTCTTTTAGTGATTCATGTAAAATAGTGCAGTATGATTCAAAACATACATAGAATTCGTACCATGACTGGCGAATCGAACAATCAAAACATCAAGAGAAGCACAAGGAAAAATAGTCTTGATTCCACTGATTCTACTATTTTCTTGGTGGCAAATCGATCTGTAATGATGATGATACGTTAAAATTCGATACAATTCTCTGATAGGAAGCGTTAGGAGAAACACACTGAGGTGGTTTGGACATGTGGAGAGGAGGGAGAGCGAGATACTGACGAGGAGAGTGTATGTGAGTGAGGTGGAGGGGGGGGGAGAGGGAGGGGGAGGCCAAGGATGAGATGGAGGGATGGAGTGGAGAGGTATGTGAGAGAGGGGTGTGTGTGTGAGCTGGGAGCAGGGCAATGAAATGGAGGGGGACAGGGCGACATGGAGGTGATATGTTTGTGGCCGCCCCTGACGGGATTAAGGCGATAGATAGACAGATAGGTAGACTCTCCTTCCCTCAATTCCCACACCACTGTCATTTTCCTCTTTTCACTTACCTTCAAATTACGTTCTTCTCTCACTTAAATTTTCTCTCAGACTGAGCCTTCCACGCCACGTATCACCACCACATCAACTACAAATTAAGTGCAGCTGTCCCTACTCACAATTGCCTCTCTCCAGAACCACGTCCTTACCACGCGTCCTCGTTCTCCCTCTCTTCATTGCCCCATAGATACACTGCAATCATGGAGAAACGTCACTACCCTGGTTCGATCCTAGGGCCAGCCTGTCTCTCTGTTCACCCCTTTCGAAATGAGGCCTTATGTTTTTTTCAATTATATTTTTGCTATACTCGTTTTACTCTAACTTGCCTTAAAATTACCATCTATCAATCTATCTATTTATCTATCTATCCATCCATCTATCTATTCATCTATCTACCTATCAGTCAATCTATCTATCCATCTATCTTGAATGCTCAGTTTTAACAATCGACTGACGCTATAACGGATGCTAGTCACGAAGAAGTGCTATGGGAAGGACGTAGAGCTGTAAATATCATCTCAGTTTTAACCATCGACTAACACTAGAAAATGATGCTAGTCACGAAGAAGTGCTATGGGAAGGCGGTAGAGCTGTATTATCGTCTCATTCTGTAACTGACCTACGTGAGATGAGCTGCAAAGGGACGGAGATCTGGACCAGCTTGAGGTGAAAGGAGTATAGCACCAGACGGCTTTATTCAGAGTAGCAGCGATCTTGGTAATGAAGGTGTTCTGAAGGCTCTATATCTATCAAACCCAGTTTCGAAAATCTATCGCAATCTGGAGAAAAATAGGCAGGAGGCAAATACTAGCAGCTGTAGGTCCAGGTTTATGTGAAAGGTGAACCCGGTGGAGTGCAGGCTTACCCTCCCCGTTTGTAGGTCACCGTCTTCCTTTCTGGGGACAGGGAAGTAGCTGAGGGACGTTGTGTATAGCCAGGCAGTAAACCCCCCCCCTCGCTATATCAGTGCCACCACGTGAGGGCACCCAGGATCGGGGGAGAGAGAGAGAGAGAGAGAGAGAGAGAGAGAGAGAGAGAGAGAGAGAGAGAGAGGTTCAACATGTCAAACAGAGAAATTAATCTTTGTGTTTATTTCTGACGGACATTTTTTTTCATCTAGTTCCCAATCCCCAGAAAGGAGGATGGTAAAGCTCCAGACAGTCAAATTTAAGCCTGGAGTCCACCGGGTTCACGTTTCAGTTGAACCCTGGCCCAGATCAACTGCCTCATTACCTCGCCTCACTTCCCCATCCAGTTGACCTAGTATACCCTGTCATACATACTCGGGCTTCCCCTCTTTATACTTCTATAGTTGGCGGTGACATGCGCCCCGTTGCGACTTATTCCGTTTAGCTCAGTGGCAGAATAAGACAATACTATGGTTCTACTTCCTCTCCACGGCACTTCTTCGTGACTAGCACCATCTACTAGTGCTATTTGGCTTATACATTGCTCCCTGTTACTAGATCTGAAATTCTGATCCCTCCATCGTGAATACTAGAAGAGATTAACAGCTGATTTTTTTTTTTTTTTTTTTTATGCGAGGAAGAAGGAACCAAAGGCCATGGCCCGCAGTAACAGTTCCCTCCAAGAGAAAAACAAAATACAAGAGAGAGCCAAATTCAAGATCCGATCATTTTGAGATGCCTGGACACACTGCGTTTGAAAGACTGGAGATCATAGGCAGCAGGAAATACAGATAGAGGGAGACAGTTCCAGAGCTGACCTGTTGCATAAATGAAAGACTGGGAGTAACAGTTAACTCTTGCATTAGAGAGTTGGACAGAAAAGGGATGAGAGTTTGCTGCCAGACGGGTGCTATGCGCCCGTCGTAGAGGTGGAGGAATGCAAGCAGACAGTTCAGCAGAGCAGTGACCATTAAAGTAGCGATAGAAAAGAGATAAAGATGCAACAGTGCGGCGAAGAGACAGAAGTTGAAGGGAGTCAGTAAGAGGAGGAGAGTTAATGAGACGAAAAGCCTTTGACTCCACCCTATTGAGAAGAGCTGCATGTGGGGAGCCTCCCCACACATGAGAGTTGTACTCCACACAGGGGCGGATAAAACCTCTGTATAGAGTCAACAATTGTGCAGGGGTAAAGAAAGAGCGGAGTCGGCTTAGCACACCCAATCTCTTGGAAGCAGATTTTACAAGAGATGTAATATGGTCTTTCCAAGATAAGTCCCGAGTAAATGAAGCCCCAAGCATGTTCAAGGATGATGCAGGATTAAGCTGAATATTATTAAACATTAATGGGTATACCTGTGGAAGATTTTGTCGGGTTGATAGGTGTAAGAACTGAGTCTTAGATGCATTAAAGACAACCATATTATTTTTACCCCAGTCAGCGATACGAGCCAAGTCAGACATCAGGTGTGCCATAGCCTCATCCCTTGTTTGTTGAAGTAACTGCTGAGATGGGCGTTGCGGGAACCGAATGGAAAGGTGAAGGGTGGAGTCATCAGCGTATGAGTGGATAGGGTTAGATGTACAGCTTAGAAGATCATTGATGAATAAAAGGAAGAGCGTTGGTGATAGGACAGAGCCCTGAGGAACACCACTGCTGATAGATCTAGGAGAAGAACGATGGCCGTCTACAACAGCGGCTATAGAACGACCAGAAAGGAAGCTAGCAATGAAGGCACAGATAGAAGGATAGAAACCGTAGGAGGGCAGTTTGGAAATTAAAGATTTATGCCAGACTCGATCGAAAGCCTTTGAGATGTCAAGTGCAATGGCAAAGCTTTCGCCAAAGTCCCGAAAGGAGGATGACCAGGAGTCTGAAAGGTAGGTGAGAAGATCGCCAGTGGAGCGTCCCTGACGGAACCCATACTGACGATCGGAAAGAAGGTTGTGATAGGAAAGATGCCTTAAAATTTTTCTATTAAGAATTGACTCGAAAACTTTTGAAATACAGGACGTTAAAGCAATTGGACGATAGTTGGAGGGTTGGGAGTGGTCACCCTTCTTTGGGACTGGCTGAATGAGAGCAAACTTCCAGCAAGAAGGAAAGGTACAAGTTGACAGACAAAGGCGAAAGAGTTTGCCTAGGCAGGGTGTAAGCACAGAAGCACAGTTCCTGAGAACAACAGGAGGGACCCCATCAGGCCCATATGCCTTGTTAGTGCTGAGGCCAGTGATGGCAGAAAATACATCAACTGAAGAAATTTTAATGTCAGCCATAAGGAAGTCAGAGGGGAGAAGTGATGGAGGAACAGCACCGGAATCGTCTAAGGTGGAATTGGAGGAGAAAGTCTGTGCAAAGAGATCTGCTTTAACAGTAGAAGAAATAGCTACAGAACCATCAGAGTAGAAAAGAGGAGGGAAGGATGATGAGGTAAAGTTGTTAGAAAGATTTTTGGCAAGGTGCCAGAAGGAGCGGGAAGAATTCGAGTTGGAGAGTTGAGAGCATTTAGTATGGATGAAATTATTTTTAGTAGAGCGAAGAACAGACTTAGCACGATTCCGGGCAGAAACGTAAAGATGATGTGATTCAGGGGTGGGTTGGCTCCGGTACCTTTTGTAGGCCTTCTCCTTGTTGCGGACAGCATTAGAACAAGCGTGATTAAACCAAGGCTTTCTTGCGTTAGTCAAAGGATATGAGAAAGGAATGTATGCTTCCATGCCCGAGAGAATAACCTCCGTAATGCGCAAGGCACACTCAGATGGCTCACGGCCATGGAAGCAATAATCATTCCAGGGAAAATCAAAGAAGTACTGCCTGAGGGCCTCCCAGTTCGCGGCTCCAAAATGCCACAGACGACGTTTCCCTGGAGGGTCCACAGGCCGTACCGGAGTGATAGGACAGGTTAAGGTAATAAGGTTGTGATCGGAGGAGCCCAACGGAGAGAAAAGATTAACAGAGTAAGCAGAAGGATTAGTTGTGAGGAAGAGGTCAAGTATGTTGGAGCTCTCTCCAAGGCGGTCAGGGATACGGGTAGGGTGCTGTACAAGCTGCTCTAGGTCATTAAGGATAGAAAAGATGTAGGCTTGTTCACCAGGTGGATCCGTGAAAGGAGAGGAGAGCCAAAGGTGGTGGTGAACATTGAAATCTCCAAGAATGGAGATTTCAGAGAAAGGAGAAATGGACAGAATGTGTTCCATCGTAGAAGTAAGATAGTCGAAGAATTTTTGATAGTCAGTAGAATTAGGGGATAAGTAAACAGCACAGATATATTTAGTCAGAGAATGACAGGAAAGCCGAAGCCAGAGTGTGGAGAATTCAGAAGAATCAAGTTCAGGAACACGAGAGCAAGATAAGTCGTTGCGTACGTATACACAACAGCCACCTTTGGCTTTGAAATGAGTATAGAGAAAGTAGGAGGATACAGAAAAGGGTTTGCTGTCGGTTGCCTCAGACAGCTGAGTCTCCGTCAGAAAAAGAAGGTGAGGTTTAGAGGAGGAGAGGTGGTGCTCAACAGAGCGAAAGTTAGATGAAAGGCCGCGAATGTTGCAGAAATGAAGAAGAAGAGAATCAGACAGTGGTTCCAGGCACCTTGAGTCGTCACCGGGAGAGGGGCAGATGGCGGGGGCATTTATGGTCCCCCCCCCTGGGGACTCCGAGGCTTGATTAGTAGACGCCATTTTTGTTGATTTTTGAATAGGAAGTGTAGTGTGTACTGTGCATGTAGTTTGGTGAAGATAGTTAGAGAAATTTGTACTGGAGAGCATGCTGGCCTACTCTCTGTGTAACTGAGACACTGAAAAAGTTCAGCAAAGGGGGATGGTCAGGAACTAGTCCTGAGGGCTGATGAAACGGGAGCTCCAGCTCTCCCTGTCATCAGCTTTCCATCCACCTCGGGAGTACTGCCCTGCTCGAGTGGTGCTACAGTCTACTCCTCAGAAATACGGTGCTAGTCACGAAGAAGTGCGATGGAAAGGGTGCAAAACCGTAGTGCTATCATTGTCGGCGTCATCATCATCATCATCATCATCATCATCCCTCCCTAGTTAGTTATCATCATCATCATCATCATTATCATCATCATCATCCCTCCCTAGTTAGTTATCATCATCATCATCATTATCATCATCATCATCATCATCATCATCACCCACTGCCGGATGTTATAGTGATGCATCTCACCTTCACTACCAAACTCATATTCACTAACACCTTCACTAATAGCCATTCTCTCAACCCAATCCAACCAATCTTTCCTAAAACATTCCTAACCCAACCTGACCTCACCTAATCCATCCTAACCCAACCTGACCTCACCTAATCCATCCTAACCCAACCTGACCTCACCTAATCCATCCTAACCCAACCTGGCCTCACCTAATCCATCCTAACCCATCCTGACCTCACCTAATCCATCCTAACCCAACCTGACCTCACCTAATCCATCCTAACCCATCCTGACCTCACCTAATCCATCCTAACCCATCCTGACCTCACCTAATCCATCCTAACCCAACCTAACCTCATCGCAACCCATCGTAACCTCACCTGATCAATCCTAACCCATCCTAACCTCGCCATATCCAGCCTAACCCATCCTAACCTCACCTGATCCATCCTAACCCATCCTGACCTCGCCTAATCCATCCTAACCCATCCTAACCCCACCTAATCCATCCTAACCCATCTTAACCTCGCCATATCCAGCCCAACCCAACCTAACCCCAATCCAGGCAAGATTCGGTGTTACGGTGCGTGTAAAATAATCCCTAAGGAGACGTGGCCTCTTTACCTGTCTCTGATTATTTTTACACACTCCTTCTTCCGTATTTCTCTTCCTTGTATGTCCTTCCTTCCTCTTTCCTTATTTAGTTCCTTTATTCTCCTTATTTCTCTCCTTCCTTCCCTCCTTCTTCCTCCCTTCTGCTTCCTGCCTTTCCCTCTTTCCATTTTCTTTCCTTCCTTTCCTCTTATTGTCTTATTTTTTCTCTTTCTTTCTTTCATTCATTTTCCCCTCCCCTCTTTTTTTCCCTCTTCCTTCCAGTTTTCCTTCCTCATTTCTTTTCCTCCTTTCTCTCCTCTCTTCCACTACTCTCCTTCGTTTCCCTCTTCGTAGCATAACCTTTCCACCTCCATTCTTCCTTACCCTCATCTTCCCTCACCTCCTTCCTCTCTTTCCCTCCCCTTCCTTCTTCCCTCAGTCTCTTCCTTCATTCCTTCCCTCACGTTCCTTCCTTCCCATTCTTCCTTCCTCCTTCCCTTGCCCTTCCTTCTTTCTTCCTTCCCCATCCTTCCTGTCTTCTTCTTCCTTCCCATCCCCTTCTTTTTCTCTTCCCTTTTTCTCCCTTCCTTCCTTCCTTCCTTCCTTTCACCCTCCCTTTCTTCCTCCCTCCCTTCCTTCTCCTCCCTTTCTTCCTCCCTCCCTTCCTTCTCCTCCCTTCTACTACTTCCTTCTCCTCCTCCCTCTTTGTCATTTTCTTTCTCTCTTTTCCTTCCCTTCCTCCCCTTCCTTCTTCCCTCACCCCATCTTACATCTTACCTCACTATCCTTCACGTCTTCCTTCCTTCATTTCTCTTCCTTCCTTGCTCCCCCCTCCTCCTCCTCCTCCTCAGCGTAACTCTATCTCCTCAACAATTCCCCTCCTCCCCAACCCTTCCCTTCCTTCCAACCCCTCCCTTCCTCCCCAACTCCTCCATTCCTCCCCAACTCCTCCCTTCCTCCCCAACGCCTTCCTTCCTCCCCAACCCCTCCCCTCCTCCCCAACCCTTCCCTTCCTCTCCAGCCCCTCCCTTCCTCCCCAACCTCTCCCCTCCTCCCCAACCCGTCCCTTCCTTCCCAACCCCTCCTTTCCTCCCCAATCTCTCCCTTCCTCCCCAACCCCTCCCCTCCTCCCAGCCCCTCCTTTCCTTCCCAACCCCTCCCTTCCTCCCCAACTCCTCCATTCCTCCCCAACTCCTCCCTTCCTCCCCAACCCCTCCCCTCCTCCCAGCCCCTCCCTTCCTCCCCAATCTCTCCCTTCCTCCCCAACCCCTCCACTCCTTCCCAACCCTTCCCTTCCTTCCCAACCCCTCCCTTCCTCCCCAACCCCTCCCTTCCTTCCCAACCCCTCCCTTCCTCCCCACCTCTCCTTTCCTCCCCAACCCCTCCCTTCCTCCCAACTCCTCCCTTCCTCCCAAACCTCTCCCTTCCTCCCCAACCCCTCACTTCCTCCCCAACCTCTTTTATCCTTCTCAACCGCTTCTTTCCTCCCCAACCCTTCCCATCCTCCCTCCCCATCTCCTCCCTTTCCCATAAGTCCTCTCCCCTCTTACATCCCTTCCCTTCCCTTTCCTGTCTTCTCTCCCTCATCTCCCTTCTCTTCTCTCCCATTCCCCTCCCTCCCCAACCCCTTCCCTCCCTTCTCCCCTCCCCCCTCCCCCTCCCCCACCCCCTCCCCCTCCCCTTCCCCCTCCCCCTCCCCCTCCCCCTCCCCCTTCCCCCTCCCCCAGCATCTTCCTCCCCATCCCTTCCTCATTCCTTACTCTCCTCTCCAACTCCCCTCTACCTCTTTCCCCTTTCCCCTCCTTCTCTTCTTTCCTCCCCAACCCTTCCCTCCCCTTCCCACCCATCCACCCCTACCCTTCCTCCCCATCCCTCCTTCCCTCACCTCTCAATTCCTCCACTTTCCTTTCTCTCCTCTTTTCCTTCCTTCTTCTTCCTATTCTCTTCTCACTTTCCTTCCCTCCCTCGTCTCCCCATCCCTTTCCTCCCCTTCTCTTTTCACCCTAACACTTTCTTCTCATTCTCTAATTTCCTCCCCAGCCCTTCATCTCCTCCCCATCCCTTTGCTCCCCACCCTTCCTCCTCTTTCCAGCCTTTTTATTCCATTCCCTCCTCTCTCCATCCTTCCCTCCCCTCCTCCCCAACCCTTCATCTCTTCTCATATTTCCTCCCCAACGCTTCCTCTCCCCTCCATTCTTTTCTCCCCGTAACCTCCTTTCCCATTCCCCTTCCTCTTCTTTCTTTTCCTCCCCAAACTTAACCCTTCCTCCCCACCCCTTTACCCTTCCCCTACTCTTCCCTCCCCTCCCTCCCCTCCCTCCCCTCCCCAGTGTCATCGATGTTGTTAGCTGAAGGTAATTGAAAAAAATGGATGAATTCTGACAAGGCCACCCAACACCACAGAGCCTCCCCTGCCACCACACCCTGCCTTACCCTGCCACCCCCACACCCTACCCTGCCACCCCCACACCCTACCCTGCCACCACCACACCCTGCCTTGCCACCATCACACCCTACCCTGCCACCCCCACACCCTACCCTGCCACCACCACACCTTACCCTACCACCACCACACCCTACCCTGCCACCACCACACCCTACCCTGCCACCACCACACCCTACCCTGCCACCACCACACCCTGCCTTGCCACCATCACACCCTACCCTGCCACCCCCACACCCTACCCTGCCACCACCACACCTTACCCTACCACCACCACACCCTACCCTGCCACCACCACACCCTACCCTGCCACCACCACACCCTACCCTGCCACCACCACACCCTACCCTACCACCACCACACCTTACCCTGCCACCACCACACCCTACCCTGCCACCATCACACCCTGCCCTGCCACCACCACACCCTACCCTACCACCATCACACTGTACCCTGCCACCACCACACCCGACCGTGCCACCACTACACCCGACCGTGCCACCACTACACCCTACCTTGCCACCACACCCTCCCCTACCCTGCCAGCACCACATCGTACCCTACCACCACCACACCCTACCCTGCCACCACTACACCCTACCTTGCCACCACACCCTCCCCTACCCTGCCAGCACCACACCGTACCCTACCACCACCACACCCTACCCTGCCACCACCACACCCTACCCTGCCACCACCACACCCTACCCTGCCACCACCACACCCTACCCGGCCTCCACCACACCCGACCCTGACACCACCACACCCTACCCTGCCACCAACACACCCTACACTGCCACCACACCCTGCCCTACCCTGTCACCACACCCTGCCCTACCCTGCCACCACCACACCCTACCCTACCATCATTACGCCCTACCCTGCCACCACCACACCCTACCCTGCCACCACCACACCCTACCCTGCCACCACCACACCTTACCCTGCCACCACCACACCCTACCCTGCCACCACCAGCATACCCTACCCTGCCACCACCAGCATACCCTACCCTGCCACCACCAGCACACCCTACCCTGCCACCACCACACCCTACCCTGCCTGCCACCACCACACCCTGCCCTACCACCACCACACCCTACCCTGCCTGCCTCCACCACACCCTGCCCTACCACCACCACACCCTACCCTGCCGCCACCACACCCTACCCTGACACCACCACACCCTACCCTGTCACCACCACACCCTACCCTGTCACCACCACACCCTACCCTGCCACCACCACACCCTACCCTGCCACCACCACACCCTACCCTGTCACCACCACACCCTACCCTGCCACCACCACACACTACCCTGCCACTCCAACACCCTACCCTGCCACTCCAACACCCTACCCTGCCACCACCACACCCTACCCTGCCACTCCAACACCCTACCCTGCCATCACCACACCCTACCCTGCCACCATCACACCCTACCCTGCCACCACCACACCCTACCCTGCCACCACCACACCCTACCCTGCCACCACCACACCCTACCCTGCCATCACCACACCCTACCCTGCCATCACCACACCCTACCCTGCCACCACCACACCTTACCCTGCCACCACCACACCCTACCCTGCCACCACCACACCCTACCCTGCCATCACCACACCTTACCCTGCCACCACCACACCTTACCCTGCCACCACCACATCCTACCCTGCCACCACCACCACATCCTACCCTGCCACCACCACCACACCCTACCCTACCCTGCCACCACCACACCCTACCCTGCCACCACCACCATACCCTACCCTGCCACCACCAGCACACCCTACCCTGCCACCACCACACCCTACCCTGCCACCACCACACCCTACCCTGCCACTATCAGATCTCCTCTTTTTCCCTCCCTTCCCCCTCCCACATCCTGTTTCTCCCACACTACGATTCCTTTCATGGTATATTTTCTTTCTTTTTCTTTCTTGTCTTTCTTTCCTCTCTCTCTCTCTCTCTCTCTCTCTCTCTCTCTCTCTCCAGTCTGACCCCATTTTATGATCTACTTCTTGCACCTTGACTCCATCTTTGACCTCGTTTGACCTCACACGACTTTATCACGTCTTAGCTGCTCCGACACCCTAGCGACCTATCTTAACCCCTGACCTCGGAAAGTTTCGTCACCCTCTACTTATCTACACATCATGACCCCAGCTCTCCCCATCATCTGACCTATTTTAACCTGATATATTTAGGTCACTTTCCACCTTTCTTCCTTCCAAGCCTAACTCTCGGCCCTCCTCCTCCCCCTTTTTGTTTTCAGTGGAGCAAGGTCATTCAGTCTCTTAATCGTCCTGACCTATTTTGACCTCCCACGCCTTGACCTCAGCTGACCCGATACAGCAATTTCCTTTTAGCTCCTTGTAAACCATAAGTCCACTATATGACCTTTCTTGACCCAGGGGAACAAGGTCACACATAACCACTTAAACTTTGGTTGCGTTCTCGTTCATTGACTCTAATTCCTTGACCTGGCCTGACCTTACACCCCTTTGTGCCACTATCTGACCTCATTGGACATAATACCTGACCTCTTCTGACACCTTGATGCCACTATTTGACCTCTTTGGACATAATACCTGACCTCTTCTGACACCTGACCTCTTTTGGCACCTGACCTCTTTTGGCACCTGACCTCTTCTGACACCTGACCTCTTTTGACACCTGACCTCTTTTGACACCTGACCTCTTTTGGCACCTGACCTCTTCTGACACATTACCTCCTCTGACACATTACCTCCTCTGACACCTGACCTCTTCTGACACCTTGACCAATTATATAAAATTTGACCTAGTACAGTGAGGTCATTACTCAGTTTACTTCTCAACCTTACCACATTTCTGATCATTTTAGCCTGACAGGGAGACGCCACACAACTTCCTCATCTCTCAAAATTACTGAACTTCATATGTCACCTTGGAGCAGATTATCTTTTCTTTTACTTCTTATATCTCGTAGTTCAGCGGCAGGATAAGACAATACTTCTCTTCATCCTTTCCACGGCACTTCTCCGTGACCAGCGCCATATTCTTGTGTTAAGCCTTTGCGTGAGTCAGGATTCCTTGGGCCTGAATGGTGAGTGAATGGTAGTGTGGCTCATTTAATTGGGCGAATTTTAA
>NC_137006.1:307500-380000 GCF_032717465.1 Coenobita brevimanus | reverse complement strand
TCTTTACCTGATACAGTTTCTTTGCAGTTTCATTTAGAGTAGAGAATATGACGTGTTCCTTGCATGATAATTTATGCAACTGTAAAAGCATCATTTTTCACTGCATAAATACCATCTATGTGCATAATTATATTTGGAAATGAAACGGTATGAAAGTGAAAATACCTGTTCACTAAATATTATTGCAATGGTAACTAAATTCTCCCTACGTGTCAAGTGGGGTTGGTGGAGGATTAGTGCCCCTTCCTGTAAAACAATTAACTCTAAGCCCTTGGCCACCCCGTTTGGGATACATGGCGTCTGGCAATGAATGAATGAATGAACTAAATAAAGAGGATTCAGTCTGGTTGTCAGTCAATGTACTGTTTCCTGTTTGTCGTCTGTAAAATCCAATGAAAGTACCTACTCTGGTGACAGCTATAATTTATATGTTTGATTTATAAATGTTGTTTTGGCAATTAATGCACATTCATCAAGTAATGCTATTGCTGTGCATTTCTGTAATCCCAGACTAGTTGAAACAAATGATTCTGGGTGTGTGATGAATCATTTATAGTTTTATTTGCATTATTAATGCATACATATTATTGAAAGTTCAGACTAAACATGAGATTAATAGTATTCTTCCCACTCATACAAAAAAGTTAACAATTTTTTGCCATGTACTTTACTCAAAAAATATACAAAATGCATATGAGTGAGGCAAACTGAATATCCTTGAGGTTTTTATTTACATACCATTTAAACATGAAATCGAGATGTATGTGCTGTACTTGTTGCAGCAATGGTTATTATAAATTCTGCTGACATGTAGGAGGTCCACTGGTGAGAGTGTGGTTGGAAAAAAGGAATGTAGCAAAAGGTCTGGATTCACTGGTGTTGAAGGAGTCAGGAGAAAAAGGAGAGACAGACTTTAAAATAATGGTATTGGAGAGAAAAACGCTGAAGCAAAAGTTGAAAGTCTGGAAAACAATGAGTGTCGTTCTTCCAGACTAAATCGGATTTAAAAATCTCTGAAATGATAGTATCCTCTATACTTTCCAGAATTTCGTAGATACAGTACATTCTCAAATTAACTGGAAATTCCGGATGAAAATAAATCCTTCTTTTCCTCTCAAATTATAATGAACACAAGAATTTTTGGTGAGACTCTGTGATTCATCTTATTCTGAATGTTCATTAATTTTCTAGACTTTAAAATATACTGAAAGCTATAAAAAAAATAATAATGATAATCTTTCTCCATGCAGACATTTACAGGTTTTCGTGTGGCCTGTCATATTCTAAATTATATATGGAAAACTTTAAGTGAGAGAGAGAGAAAAAAAAATGCCCTTCTTACAGACATTCAAAGAGTTGCTGAATGTCCATTAATTTTCCAGGATAAATTCAGGAAGCTCCAAAAGAAAGTAGAAACGATGATTACCCTTCCCCTTACAAATATTTCATGGATTTATCAGTGATCGTTGATTTCCTAAGATAAATCGTGAATATTCTAGAAGGGAAGAAAGTTTATTATCCATTTCACAGATATTTAATTTCCAGAGTAAATTTTGGAACTGTCTAAAAGAAACAAAAAATATTTATCTCTTTTTACAGACATTTAAGGGATTTTTAGTGTCCTTAAATTTTTAAGAATCTATTGGAAACTCAAACCAAAAGGCAAAAATAATCATCCTTCCCCTTATAGACATTTAATGAGTTTTTGAATGCCATTTAAGTCTCAAGAAACTAAATTGACGTTCCAAATTAAATCCAAAAATAATCATCCTTCTTTTTAGACACTGAGAGGGATTTTGTGTGCACTTTCATTTTGTATAATATTTACTGGAAACTCAAAAAGAAAAATATATATGTATCCTTCTTCCTCATCTTCCAGACCTTCAGTGTGGAATCCTTCGTGACTTACCGCTGGAAGGACTGGAGGCTTCGCTGGAAACTGGAACCCAAAGAGCTGAACCCCTGCTGGAAGATACCCATTGAGAATGTTTCCAGGCCTCTCAACTTCTCTCAGGTTTATTATTGTCATCATCATCATCATCCTGCTCAATCTGTCTGTCTGCCTGTCTGTCTCATTATGTATGGATGGATGAATGTATCTGTCTATCTGTTTGTCTCTCTCTCTCTCCCTCTATCTATCTATCTATCTACCTGTCTATCTATCTAACTATCTATCTATCTATCTACCTCTGTTGATCTGCCTGTCTGTCTCTGTCTTCTTTATCGTCTTTTATTTGCCCCCTCTTTCCTTCTTCTTCTTCTTCTCTCTCTCTCTCTCTCTCACAACTTAGCTCCTTCAAAGTGACAAAATCATTTATGTATTTCTCTCGCTACTCACAGACGATTTTATTCAGCTTAGGAGTGACTTCGAGAGAGAGAGAGAGAGAGAGAGAGAGAGAGAGAGAGAGAGAGAGAGAGAGAGAGAGAGAGAGAGACCACTTCTTAGCTGAATAAAATCGTCTGGTGGCAACAGGAATAAATCAACAAAAAATCAAGGCAGTGACATGGTTAGGTGGAACGTAAGACAGGTGGAACGTAAGACAGGTGGAACATAAGACAGGTGGAACGTAAGACAGGTGGAACGTAAGACAGGTGGAACGTAAGACAGATGGAACGTAAGACAGGTGGAACGTAAGGCAGGTGGAACGTAAGACAGGTGGAACGTAAGACAGGTGGAGCGTAATGCAGATGGAATGTAAGACAGATGGAACGTAAGACAGGTGGAACGTAAGACAGGTGGAGCGTAATGCAGATGGAATGTAAGACAGGTGGAACGTAAGGCAGGTGGAAGGCAAGGCAGGTGGCACGTAAGGTAAGAGGAACGTAAGCTAGTACAACGTAAGATAGGTTGTGTATGAAGTGGGATATCAGACAGGTGAAAAATAAAATAGGTGTAATGATAAGAAAAGTGTGAGGCAGGTGAGACAGGTGCAGTGCAAGTCAGGTACGAATGAAGCCTCACAGTCAGGTACAGCATTAGCGAAGCCTCAGAAATTCAGGAACAGAACTGTTGAAGTCTCAGAAAGGCAAGTGAAGCATTAATGAAGCCTCAGAAAGTCAGGTACCTCACTAATGAAGCCTCACAGTCAGGTACAGCACTAGTGATGCCTCAGGACGCCAGGTACAATAATGAAGCCTCAGGAAGTCAGGTGAAGCACTAATGAAGCCTCAGGAAGTCAGGTGAAGCACTAATGAAGCCTCAGGAAGTCAGGTGAAGCACTAATGAAGCCTCAGAAAGTCAGGTGAAGCACTAATGAAGTCTCAGGAAGTCAGGTGAAGCACTAATGAAGCCTCTTTCCTGCTTCAGATCTGCACCGAGAAGTACACAGCTCAGATCTCCCGTTGTACCAAGGAGGACCCCCCGCCCCCCCACGGTACACGCATCATCCTGCCCCTCAAGGTTCGTTTCAAGGGTTCAGTGTTTCATTACCTGGGTTCAGTGTTTCATTCCCTGGGTTCACTGTTTCATTCCCTGGGTTCACTGTTTCATTCCCTGGGTTCACTGTTTCATTCCCTGGGTTCACTGTTTCATTCCCTGGGTTCACTGTTTCATTCCCTGGGTTCACTGTTTCATTACCTGGGTTCACTGTTTCATTCCCTGGGTTCACTGTTTCATTCCCTGGGTTCACTGTTTCATTCCCTGGGTTCATTGTTTCATTACCTGGGTTCTCTGTTTCATTACCTGGGTTCTCTGTTTCATTACCTGGGTTCACTGTTTCATTACCTGGGTTCACTGTTTCATTACCTGGGTTCACTGTTTCATTACCTGGGTTCACTGTTTCATTACCTGGGTTCACTGTTTCATTACCTGGGTTCTCTGTTTCATTACCTGGGTTCACTGCTTCATTACCTGGGTTCATTGCTTCATTACCTGGGTTCATTGTTTAGTCTTGGGTTCACTTTTTCACTCTAAGGATTTATTGTTCCATTTCCAGAATTTACCATTTATCTTAGGGTTCACCTTTATTCACTTCCTACTAGCATTAATCCACCCTTCAGCTCTTTCTTTCTCAGGGTTCATGCTTTCATTCAGGCTTCATTGCTTCAGAGTTTTAATTTCAGCCTTTTCGTCCCAGTCCAAAGTAAATAAAAAATCAAAAATAAATTAAAAAATAAAACTTAGTATATTAATAAAAGGTTTGACTTAAGGAGGAATGAAGATATGAAAAGTAGCGTAGGAAGGATGGGTTATTAAAAAGATAAAAGGGTACCAAAGGGTTTCAAAGGTTTGCCACAGGGTGAAAAAAGGAGCAGAGCTGGGAGGTTATCGCAGGGTTGAAAGGGTGTCAAAGGGATGAAAGGGGCACAAAGGGTTCAGTGGATATCAAAGGGTTAAATGAGTGTCAGAGGGTTAAATGGGTGCCAAAAGGATAAAGTGATGCTGAAGAGTGAAAAGGTCCATAGGGTTGAAAGGGTGCCAAAGGGTTAAATGGGTGCCAAAGGGTTAAATGTGTGTCAAAGGGTTAAATGGGTGCCAAAGGGTTAAATGTGTGTCAAAGGGTTAAATGGGTGCCAAAGGGTTAAATGTGTGTCAAAGGGTTAAATGGGTGCCAATGAGTTAATAGGGTCCAAGGATTTAACCCTGTCAAGTGTAAGGGCGTAGACAGTATTTAACTCTGGCATACGTTTGACAGTTTACTCATCCCAGAACTCCCATGAGATAAAGAAAAAAGATTAGATGGTTTTTGAAAGCTGCCAGAGGGTAATATATAATGTTCTTAAAACTGTGTTGTCTCTTCCTTCATAGTTCCTGGAGGACATCTGGCAGCCTGACGCCTTCTTCAAGAACGGCATACGGTCCTCCGTCCACAAGGACTGGGTCGCCAACGAGTACCTGGCCTTCTACGATAACGATGGCCATATTGGACTCGTTAGCAGGTAGATGTGTAAATATATATATATATATATATATATATATATATATACATATATATATATATATATATATATATATATATATATATATATATGAGTGACATGAGTCATTCACAAAGATTCTTAACATGAAAAGCTTTATGAATACCTCAAGATTCTTTATCTATAAGAGGTCAAATTCAAAAATTGTTCTCTCTAGTTTTTTTTTTTTTTTTTTTGGGGGGGGGATCCTTTTCGTCTCTGCTTAGATGAACAGCTCTGCGGGTCTGACAATAAACAGCTTGGCTGTTCGAGTTCAGGCGAAGAAAATCCTCTCACTACATTATTTATTTGCATATCCAGTCTTTATATAGTAGGCAGAGATAAGCTTAGAATACTTTATCACCTTTTGACATGAGCGGTTCATATTCATCATATATTATGCATGTACAATTACAAAGCTTTGTTTTCTAAGTATATACATGCTATTACACATGCATTTATACATGCTATTACACATGCTGTTATATATGCTATTATACAAGCTATTATACTTGTACGTGCTAAGTACATACATGCTGTTATACATGCTGTTATACATGTAGCCTATTATACATGCATTTATAAGGCTTTCAATGCAGCATTCAGACTTCGTTATCCTCTTTTGACTTACTGCAGTTTGTTCCATGCAACAGTTTTTTTCTGTATCTGACTCTTGGCCCAGAAGCCCTCCTACGTGCCATACCTTCACATGTCACCACTTCGGCACTAATGCCTACCGTCCTTATTGAATACGTGCTACGGCTGTCTCATTCATGACTGGTATGATGGTATTAGCGGGAAGGAGGGGTATGGCATGTAGGGGGGGGGGGTTCTGTAGAAGATCAGTAGTCTGTTTTAATGTAATTCGGATCATTAGACTTTTCCCTGCCATAGTCTGGGATCAAACTCTGAACCTTTCAGACAGCAGACCATTCCTTACACCACCTGGCCACCACCACACACCTCCCTCAGTGCAGTGCAATCTTAGGGTATAAAATGATTCTATATAATGTTTTCACTTCGATATTCAAACTTGGAAAATTTAGCTACTGATTCTTAACCCCTCCCCTCTCTCTCTCTCCCTCCCTTCCTCCCTCCCTCTCTCTCTCTCCCTCCCTCCCTCTCTCCCTCTCTCTCTCTCTCTCCCTCTCTCTCTCCAAATTCTCCTGGCGAGTTTAATAATCCGAAGAGAGACACTTAATTAGAGGAGTAGATATAACCTTAATGTAGTAGTAGTAGTAGTAGTAGTAGCAGTAGTAGTAGTAGTAGTAGTTGTAGCAGCAGTAGTAGTAGTAGTAGTAGTAGTTGTAGTTGTAGCCCCAGGTTCATCTGAAATGTGAACTCAGTGGACTGCAGGCTGAAGTTGTCCCCGCTCCTGCAATCTACCATCCCCCTTTCAGAGATTGGGAGGGGAGTTGAGGGACGTTTGTATAACCAGGCCAAGGAGCCGCTCGGGTATATCAGTGCCACCACGTGAAGGCGTCACTCTTCAGCACCCCAGCCTTGATAAACCCCTTCAGTACGCGATAGACAGATAGATAGATAGATGGACAAATAGATAGCAAGGATGGAGTACAGATAAGCGTCATTCATTTGGAGTGGGTAAAGAGCAGAAGGATGATTCAACAAAGCCACAGGGCCAATAATACCACCTGTCACACCACCACACCACCTGTCACACCACCACACCACCTGTCACACCACCACACCACCTGTCACACCACCACACCACCTGTCACACCACCACACCACCTGTTACACCACCACACCACCTATCACACCACCACACCACCTGTCACACCACCATACCACCTGTCACACCACCACCACACCACCTGTCACACCACCACACCACCTGTCACACCACCATACCACCTGTCACACCACCACACCACCTGTCACACCACCACCACACCACCTGTCACACCACCACCACACCACCTGTCACACCACCACACCACCTGTCACACCACCATACCACCTGTCACACCACCACACCACATGTCACACCACCATACCACCTGTCACACCACCACCATACCACCTGTCACACCACCACCACACCACCTGTCACACCACCATACCACCTCAGGGCTATTCATACCACCCTTTCTCTTTTCACAGGATGAGTATTACCCTCATGTGTCACTTCGATTTTCACCACTACCCACACGATCAGCAAAGGTGTGAGATGCTGATTCAGAGCTGTGAGTATTATCCTCTCTCTCTCTCTCTCTCTCTCTCTCTCATTTTTTCTTTCAATACTGAGCAATATTTTACAGCTCCATAAAAATCATAATAATGTTTCCTTTTTTTACTAATATTACAAATAATGCTAAATCTATCAGGCTAAAAGAGATATATATATATTGATCCATGCTGCTTTCCTACCTGCTTACCTACCTACCGGCCTACCTACCTACCTACTTACCTACCTTTCAACCTCCCTTCTTCCTCATCTGTGGTGTCTCCCTGCCTATCATCCAACCTACATCCTTCCCTTCCTTCATAACTACCTACCTACTAATATACCTACCCACCTACCCATCAACCTACCTACTAACATTCCTACTTATTTACTTACCTACCTACCTACTTACCAGTCTACCCTCCTACCTACCTGGCTACCTACCTCCTTTCCATTGTACTTACCTTCCTCCCTTCCTCTTTCCCTACCTGCCAAATACCTACCTACCTATCTACTCACATACCTACTTACCTACCTTCCTCAGTCCTTACCTACTGACCTACCCATCAGTCTATGTCTTTGAACATATTCCTTTTTACTTGCCAAATTATTTAACTACCTCTGCCTACCTATCTACCTACCTACCTATCTACCTGCCTACCTGCCTACCTACCTACATTTCTTCCTCCCTTCCAAACTACCGTCCAACCTACCTCCATTATGTACCTACCATACTTTCCTCCCTACCTTTCTGTCTACCTACCAACCTACCTACAAGCCTACCAACGGCCTACCTACGTCTCCAGTATCGGACATGAGTGATGAGTTAGAGTTTTCTACTTACATATCTCTCTACTGACATACTTCCCTACCTCCCTACCTACCAACTATAGCTCTTTACCAACTTACCTACCTACCTACCAACAGACCTACTAACGTCCTACTTACGCCTGCAGCTTCGTACAAGAATGAAGAGGTGAAGTTTCCTATCTACTTACCTACCTACCCACCCGCTTCTCTATCTATCCACCTACCTACCTACCTACAGGCCTACTAACGTCCTACCTACGGCCGCAATATCGTCCAAGAGTGACAAGGAAAAGTTGCGCTAGTGTTAGGACTGAGCATCATCTACCTACTTACCTACCTATCTATCTACTTACCTACCTATCTACTTACCTACCTACCTACCTACCTACCTATCTCCCTACCTACCAGCCAACCAACCTCTACACTTTCCTGCTTACTTACTCACCAACCTACCTACCTACCTACCTACCAACCTACCTACCTACACATATACTAACAGACTTTCTTCCTCCCTACCTCCATCTTCATCAGTTCCTTCATCTACTTACCCAACTACCTTGCTCTATCTACCTACTTACAGACCTACTAACAACCTACTTACGGCCACAGTATCGTACGAGAGTGGAGCTCCTTACCTACCTATCTTCCTACTTACCTCCCTACCTACCAATCCCTCTACCATCCTACCCACCTACTTCCCTACCTCTCCACCAACCCATCTACCTACCTACAGACCTACTAACGGCCTACTTACGCCCCCAGTATCGTAGAAGAGTGACAAGGTGGAGGTTCTCTGCAACGAAAACTGCATCTTGTCTCTGCCTTCCTATTCAACTATCTACCTACCTGCCTACTTTTCTACTTACTTCCTGTGCCTGCCTACCTACCTACACACCTACTAACGGCCTACTTACGCCCTAAATATCGTACAAGAGCGACAAGGTGGAGGTCCGCTGCTATGAAAACGAATACTAACCTTTCCTTCTTACTTCCTGTGCCTGCCTACCTACCTACAGACCTACTAACGGCCTACTTACACCCCACCCAGTATCGTACAAGAGTGACAAGGTCGAGTTCCGCTGGTGTGAGAAGTGGGTCAACGCCACCTCCAAACTCGACAAAGACATTTTTTCTCTGCCACACTTCATTCTGGCGCAGTACACCCATGAGGAGTGCAACGGTAAAGCCAGCTCTATTTTCTCACTTTGACGTGTGTGTGTGTGTGTGTGTGTGTGTGTTCAATCATCTCATTTACTCTGTTGCTTTTTCCGTCTCATTTATTTTCTCACTCTCTCCCATTTTCCTCTGGTGCTATAGACTCAAGAGAGCAGTGGTAAAGCAATCTCTATTTTCTCACTTTCCCACTCTATATCTGAGCTTAGTTTTCTTTATCCTCTTCACATTTTCATTTCTATCTATCATTCTGTCTATCTATGCTTGATAATATGCTAATCCTCCAATATATTACCATTACGCCGGGAATCGAACCCGGGACCCTCAGGTGAGAGCCAGGCAGCATACCACTACACCACGAGTGCCAGGGGGTTAACTCACCCCCTTCAGGCCCACAGTGGGGGGCGGAGGGACGTTGGTTACAAGATTGTGACAACGTGAGTTAACTTTTACCTGGTCGTGGTGTAGTGGTATGCTGCCTGGCTCCCACCTGAGAATCCCAGGTTCGATTCCCGGCATAACGGTAATATATTGGAGGATTTTTCCTGTGTACAGTACAGGTTTCTCTCTTCATATGATAATCATCTTTTTACGCTAGATAAATTGTCCCTTTTTTGCATGGCTATTTCTGAGATTTTTGGCAAATAAATAAGATGCTTTAATAAATAGATAATTATGCGCATTAGAAAGAATACTTAAATTTTTTTTCGGAGAGGATAAGGTTGAATTAATTGGAGGACATGGAGATGAGGGACTGACTAGGAGAGTGTTAGTGAGTGAGGTGGAGGGAGGTAAGGGAAGAGTAAGATCGAGGATGAGATGGAGGGATATAGAAAAGACAAGTGAGCTAACCAGATAGATAGATAGATAGACTGACTGATTGATTGACTGATTGACAGGAGACAATGGACAGGATGCAGGTGGGGAAAACGGCAGGTGTGTTTGAGTTGACTGCCGAAATGCTGAAGGCCTCAGGAGATATAGGAGTGGGGCTGGTTACTGATTTGATAAATACAATTATGTATGAGTGTGTTGTCCCAGATGACTGGCTGAAGAGTGTGTTTGTAAATGTGTACAAGGGGAAGGGTGATGCCCTGGAAAGAGGAAATTATAGAGGCATAAAACTTTTGGACCAGATAATGAAGGTAATGGAGAGAGTTCTAGAAGGTATGATTAGAGAAAGAGTGAATATTGATGAGATGCAGTTTGAGTGTTTGCCAGGCAAAGGGACCACTGATGCCATATTCATTGCTCGACAGCTTCAGGAAAAATATATAGGAAAAAAAAGGGATCTGTACTTTTTTTTTGTTGATTTGGAGAAGGCCTTTCACAGAGTCCCTTGGGAGGTGGTGAAGTGGGCAATGAGAAAATTGGGTATTGAGAAGTGGCTGGTTAGCGTGGTTATGGCTATGTATGTGGGTGCTCGCACCCAGGTGAGAGTGAATGTAGATTTGAGTGATGCGTTTTCTGTGAATGCTGGTGTGCATCAGGGGTCAGTTAATGGTACTTGAAGTCCTCTCACGTGACTTGAGAAATGGACTCCCATGGGAGGTGCTGTATGCTGATGATTTGGTGTTGATTGCAGAGAATGAAAGGGACGAAGAGGAACGATTTAGGAAGTGGAGAGATGATATGGGGCAGAAGGGCTTATGAGTAAATGCAGATAAAACTAAGGTGATGGTATCTAGGGCTGGTGGCGGTACTGTCCAAGAAAAGGAGAGTGGCAATGTGTGATTTGCCACAAGGTCATGGGAGAGAATGGAGAATGAAAGACTGACTAAGAGGGTGTATGTAGGTGAGGTGGAGGGAGGGAGAGGGAGGGGTAGACCGAGGATAAGGTGGAGGGAGGGAGTTGAGAGGTATATGAGGGAGGGGGGGGTGAGTTGGGGGGAGGGTAGTCAAATGGTGGGTGACAGAGTGACTTGGAGGCGTTTTGTCTGCGGCCACCCTTTTGCGGGATTAGGGCGTCGGGCTATAGATAAAATAGACAATATTTGTGATACTGTAAGTGGGTGGATAAGAGATGTAGTGATATTAAAGGCAGACTGTGAGATAATGCTGATTTCATGTGTCCGGTGTGTCAGGGAGAGCATGTGGAGGTTGTCAGGTATGAAAGGATTGAACTTGCTGGTGAGTCCCTTGAGTGTGTGGAAGAATTTGTTATTTGGAAGACATGTTATGTGTTGGAGGTGGGGCTGGAGCTACCTCTGTGGCTAGAGGGAGGAGTGGTTGGAAAAAGTTCAGGGAGTTGTTGCCTCTCCTGACACTGAGAGGGCTCTCCCTCCGTGCTAAAGGATCTTTGTATGCGGCATGTGTTAGGAGAGTAATGCTGTTAGGTAGTGAGGTCTGGGCAGTAAAGGAAGAGGATATTCGTAGGCTCAAACTGATAGAAATTACAGTGATTAGGTGGATGTGCAGTGCGTCCTTGTTTGCGAGGCCTAGGGACAGGTTTGCAATGGAAGAGTTGAGAGGAAGGATGGGATTGGAGTGTATTGGTGTTGTGATAAGGAGTGGTAGACTGAGATGGCTTGGGCATGTGGAGAGGATGGGGAATGACAACTGGGTGCAGAAAGTGAGAAGGGTGAATGTTTTGGGTGGTGTTCCGAGAGGCAGACCAAAAAAGACCTGAGACGAGGTCATAGAGTGTGACCTCAGGGATAAAGGACTGATAGGGACGCTGCCAGAGATCGAGCAGCATGGAGAGCCTCCATTAGGTGACCAAGGCCAATGCATGCAAGCACGTTGGAGCCTTTGTAAATGAAACAAATTGAACGAGATGCAAAATACAGTTTATCCCTTAGGCCTTCATTTATAGCCATTACCAGTCTAACCTAACCTGCCCCACGTTATGTAGGCCAGTCCAACCCATCCCAGTTCAGTTCTGCCCAATCCTGTCTAACATAATCCGACTTAGCCTAATGTTATGTAAACCAAATCCAATCCAACCCAGCTCAGGTCATCGCATCCCAGTCCAGCTTAATCTCTACTTAGCCTATTAATATACTCGTGTAGCCTCAACCTAAAAGTGGGTAAACTAATATAACCTAACTCAATCCAATCCAACTCAGCCCAACCCAACCTAATCTAACTTAGCACCACTTGGTCTAATGTCACACAACCTACCATAACCCTACCCAGCCTAACTTAATCCAGATCAACCGAACTAGACCCAATCCAATCTAATCTAACCCAAATCTCACCTATATCAACCTCACCTAACTCAACCTAACATAGCCTAACCCAGCCCAACCCAACCCAACCCAACCAAACCCTACCCAATGCATCTTAACCTAACCCTTCCCACCTTAACCTAACCCAACCCAACTCATTCTGACCCAGCCTAACCCAAGCCTACCCCTACAGACGAGTTCCCGTGCGTACGTGCAGTGTTCGTGTTGGTACGGCACCCTGACTTCCACATCCTGCACACCTATGTACCGACCGTGCTTATTGTCACCCTCTCCTGGATGTCATTCTGGATTGCACCTGAAGCCACGCCAGGTATGGGATTGATTGATTGATTGATGAGTGACAGTGTGTGGGTGGGGGATGGCTGGAGGTATGTCGGTGGAATGTGAGAGAGATGAGTGAAGAAGTGGAGGGTGTGATACTGGACTGAAAGAGGAAGAAGGTGTAGAATGTCCGCCTATTGACCCCGTGAGGATCACTAAAACAGTCAGTTTCTACAGTTACACCCACTGCGTACATGGGTGTAAGGATGGGTAAGCTGGTGGAAGTGGGCAGGAAAATGATAGCGTATAGGTGGACGAGTGGGTGGTTGTGAGCGGTTGAAAGTGGATGGAAGATGTGGGTATGGGTGGGTGTATTTGTGTGTGTATATGGTTGGATGGGTGTAGGTGGAGGTGGGTGTATGTAAGTGTGGGTGGGTGGAGAGTGGGGAGCTGAAGGGGAGTGGGTGTAGGTGGGTGGGGTTGGGTAGTGGGGGAGTGAAAGTAGCTCTAGATTAAAACCATTCACTGCAATGATGCGTTCTATGGTTTATTCCTCCTGTCTCCCATCATCCCAGCCTTGGAGATAATTTTTGAACTGGGGTGATAAGATAAGGCCTACGTTTACCCCTTCACTATGCGTGGTCACTTCAAACTAAATAAACTTTGTCTGTAGCGAGAACAGGATAGAAATTACATCATCAGACTGAAAGGGTTGTATCACCTGTAGTTACCTTTCTGTTCACCTCTACTAAACTCCCTCTACTTACCTTTTCTCTAATTATATCTCAGTAGTAATTACGTCCTTCTAACAGCCCATAATTTGACCTTAAATGATCTGTAATTACATCTAACCACTTCCCCAATCACTTATGTCTTGTTAATCATCTCTCTAATCACCTGTCTCTAATCACACCTGTCTCTAATTACACCTGCTTCTAATTACACCTGTCTCTAATCACACCTGTCTCTACACCTGGTTCTAATTACACCTGTCTCTACTTACACTTGTCTCTAATCACACCTGCCTCTAATTACCCCTGCTTCTAATTACACCTGTCTCTAATCACACCTGTCTAATCACACCTGTCTCCAATCACACCTCTACAGTAATTACCTCTCTAATTACTCATCCACCTACCTTAACCAGCTCGTGTGACATTGGGAGTGACCTCAATCCTGACCATGGCCACCCAGTATTCCCAGTCCACCAAGAACCTGCCCCCTGGTAAGTACTACAGTTTGTTCACCTTAAGCTGGCTCACATTCTCGTCCTTTTCCAGCTAATTTCATGTAAGTCTCTGGCTGAATAAGACAAGGTTACGGCTCTATATCCTTTCCACAGCACTTCTTTGTGACTAGCATCATATTCTACAGCTCTCTATTCTTTTCCATAGCACTTACATGTGACTAACACCATACTCGATGGCTCTATATCCTTTTCAGTAGCACTTCTTTGTGACTAGCACTATACGCTATGGCTCTATATCCTCTCCATAGCATTTCTTTGTGACTAACACTATGTTCTACGGCTCTATATCCCTTCCATAGCTCTTCTTTGTGACTAGCAACACATTCTGTTGTTGATATTTTGTTACAAAGCAGCATTCAAGAAGGAGGGATGGAAATTTTAGGCCAAGTTAATCTAAAAGGACACAGTAAGGCAATTACAAAAAAAAAAATAATAATAATAATGCAGAGTTAAAACATACATAATCCACTTTTCAAAATTAGCCAAAATCCATAAACTTATTTGTAATCCATAAACGTATCACTAAATCTACAAATTTACCTGTATTAAAATAAATTCATTCAAAACTCATAAACATTTGCCCATTTTTTTTTTCGAAAACTTACCGATTGTCCCCCCCCACAAAAAAAAAAAAATCTATTATCTTAACCATAATCTAAAACGTTCCTAACTTAACTACCCATAACTCTAACAGTGTCATAAAACAATCCATGGAAACTCACACCCCTAACTCACACCCAATGCCCCTAACTCATAACCCATGCCCTAACTCACAACATATGTTCCTAACTCAGTTCCCTATGCCCCAAACTTACGTCATTATACTGCTAACTCACTTCATTCACTTCTAACTCACTTCCCTACACTCCTAACTCATTTTGTACACTCCTAACTCACCCCTCTACTCCCCTGACTCACCTCCCTACACTCTTAACTCACTTTGTCCACTCCTACCTCACCCCTCTATACCCCTAACTCACCTCCCTACACTCTTGACTCTCTTCATACACTCCTAACTCACTTCCTACACCCCTAGCTCATTTCCTACACTCTTAGCTCGCTTCCCTACACCCCTAACTCACAGTCCTCACCCCTAACTTATCTAACATGCCCCTAACTCACCCCACCACTCCCCTAACAGTGTCATACATCAAATCCCTGGACATATGGATGATCACGTGCATGGTGTATGTGTTCGCGGCCCTGCTGGAGTTCGCCATAGTGTACCATGTGCACTACCGCCGCTCACTGGCAGCCGAGGTCGCGTCCCCAACCACGCACCACAACGGCCCATCGCAGGTCACTCAGGTCAGTTGAGTTAGGTTGAGTTAGGTCAGGTGAGGTTAGATTAAGTCGTGATGATTTAGATTGAGTTAGGTCGCCAGGTCAGGTTAGGTCATGCATGGTCAAGCTATGTATGGTTAAGTTAGGTCATGTTTGGTTATATTATACATGGTTAGGTTAGGCTGGGATACAGTTAGATTAGGTTTGGTTGATTAGGTCACATTAGGTTAGATCAGGTCAGGACAGGACATGTTTAGTTAGATCAGGTTAGGTTGGGTTAGGTCACTTCAGGGCAGAGCAGGTTTAGTTAGATCAAGATAGCCTATGTCACGTCAGGTCTAAGTAATTTAGGTTAGGTTAGGTCAAGTAAGGTTAAAATAAAGTTTGCCATGATGTACCACGTTCACTACACTCTGGCTTCTGAGGTGACGTTCCCCTACACACAACTATAGTCCTACACACTTAAAGCGGCCCCTACAGGTGTGCCTGTCAGCTGTGCGCTGCTGTCCTACTTCCAACTGACCTCCCATACAGGCAAGCTCATCTAAAAATATTTGTGGATGGCTTTGGTACAGCCTAGTATAGTTTTACTTATATAAAAAAGCTGTAAGGCTTTTATGAAAGAATCGCTTTTTGTCATAGTAATTACAAAGAACTTTGTACAACTTGGCAGTGTTGCTCATGCTGTGCTGCCAGGTCTTTCGAGGTGGATTTGGGTCAGATTAGTGTCACACACACGCACGCACACGCACACACACAACACACACACACACGCATACACACCACCTGTCCTGTTCTGCGCGCTTCATTCATTCTTCCGCACTCGAGGACAATGGATGCCTCTCCAAAGCCTCAATCAAAACACCTGCACAGTCAAGCCAAAGGAGTTATATACAATGTAAACCAGTATTTTCAGCGAGAGAAGGAGAAAGGGGATTTTATTACCAGCTTATCAAAGGCTACTTGCCGGACAGCTGAGGGAAGGGGGAGGGTAAATGGTGGGCTGTACCAAGGCCACCTAAAAATAGCCTTGGCCTACGAGAGGTGAGTGGAAGTGTGGCACAAGGCACAGGTGACAGACGCAGCCTTCAGGGGCCACTTAAAATGTGTTACTCTATGCCCATCACAGGTCACAATGGTTAGCAGGGTATAGAGAAGGGGGCAGTGTGGGTCAGTATATAAGTCAGGGCCTGGGATGGGATGGGTGGGACAGCAGGACATGACTGGGACTGGATGGGATAGGATGGGACAGCACAACATGACATGGGACTGGATGGGATGGGATGGGATGGGACAGCACAACATGACATGGGACTGGATAGGATAGGATGGGACAGCACGACATGACATGGGACTGGATGGGATGGGATGGGACAGTAGGACATGACATGGGACTGGCTGGGATAGGATGGGACAGCACAACATGACATGGGACTGGATGGGATGGGACAGCACAACATGTCATGGGACTGGATGGGATGGGATGGGATGGGACAGTAGGACATGACATGGGACTGGATGGGATGGGACAGCACAACATGGCATGGGACTGGATGGAATGGGATGGGACAGTAGGACATGACATGGGACTGGATGGGATGGGATGGGACAGCACAACATGACATGGGACTGGATGGGATGGGATGGGACAGTAGGACATGACATGGGACTGGATGGGATGGGTGGGACAGCACAACATGTCATGGGACTGGATGGGACAGCACGACATGACATGGGACTGGATGGGATGGGATGGGATGGGACAGTAGGACATGGCATGGGACTGGATGGAATGGGATGGGACAGCAGTACGTGACATAGGACTGGATGGGAGTGCAAGGGAGAGCAAGATAAAGGAAGGGAGGAAAGGATGGACCAAATTAACCCTTACCCCTTGAGAGGTGAGTTGTCTATTTACCGTAGTTAACTCGACAATTTTACTCGTACCAAACCTTCCCACGTCTGAGAGTTAAGGAACAATTAGACTTTCACCTTTAAATATTTTCTCTGTCACGCTGTATTGTATTCCATATGATTTTATTGGTCCGAATTTGAGGGTTTAAAGAGAGGATGAGTTTTTGGAGGTTACGATAGGTGAGATCAAGGCAGGTGGGTTGAGATTAGGTGAGATTAAGGTTAGTTTCCTATTGTTTGCTACTTGCTCTACCACTTTCTCTCTCTCTCTGTAATGCCGCCTACACCATGGCCAAATAAAAGAGCCTCACCATTAATCTAAGTTGGATCAGGTTAGGCTCAGATAGGAAGTCAATTGTAAGAAAGAAATAAAGCTATCTCATTATCTCACAGGGGTTGGGGCTGTGGAAGCTAGTTATAAGAGAGATTTAAAGCTATCTCACTATGTCACAGGGGCTGGGGCTGACCGTACCGACTCTGGAGCGACTGACGACGGCCTGGCGGGATTTCTGGCGTGGGGAGACGGCCATAGACGAAGCCTCCAGGATCCTCTTCCCGGTCACCTACTTCAGCTTCGTCCTTGCTTACTTCGTCCTCCTTACAGGCCCTCCAGACACGAGTGTTCCTTACCCCTCCCGCTCCCACGCATAGCTTTCCCCCCTCTCTCTCTCACTCTCTCTTTCTCTCTCTTGGCTTATAAATTTAACACCTTTGCTACGAGAGGCTTTTCCTATGCTAGATCGAATATTCTGTACGTAGCAAAAAATGAAAATTAAATAATTGATATGGTGCTCATTATAAAGAGGATTATCGCTAACTTTCACTATGATATTTTTCGATTTAAATAAACATGCCTAGGGATGCAGGATAATGAAACCGATATCATTGTGCTGAGAGGGTTAAGCTTCTTTCTCTCTCTCTCTGCGCCTTTGTCAGAGCTGTTGTTGAGATAGGTACCAGAATGCACAATCTGTCCGTTTCTCTCTCTCTCTCTCTCCCTCGTATATCTGATTGCCATGAGATACAAGGCAAGTCTCTTAAACGCAAGAGCAAATTCTACGCTTGAACTTCATCACATATTTATGGCAGGGACATTTGTATCTTCTTGCCCAGAGAGTAAAAATAACATTCAACATAATTACAGTTATCTGGTACTTTGTGTATATGAAGGCCTAACAAACAGCCTTGTAAATAAGGAAAATTATAGGCTGCACACGTCGCCATGACACCACAGGCCACCCAACCCTCTGAAAGTGAGACACAGGGATATCATCTGAAACCCATAAATTGTTTGTGATAGACGCGTCCTATATGCAGACTGTCATTTATCCATTTTGCTGTCTTGAAATAGTAGTCGTGTCATTAATGTGCTAATTATTTTATTACATTTTAAGCTAATGAGAAGTGACTAATATGAAGATACTGGTGGCCCCTAACTATACTCTTTTTACTCTAACTTGGCCTAATATTCCCAACCCTCCATCCTGAATAATGAGCTGCAGCAAGTGACAAACATTGGAATACAGTGCCAGTCATGAAGAATGCTATGGGAAATTATGGAGACCCAAGATATTGTCTTATTCTGTCATCGAGCTATGTGAAATAATCGGTAAAAAGGACGAAAACCTGGGTCAAGTTACTGTGAAAAACCTATAGTGGCCGAGCCTGTCTTCCTAAGTCCATAATTCAAGTTAGGATCGAGAAAGGTGCTGGTGGTACTACATTAAATTCTGTAACTGAAAAAAAGGAAAAAAATCTGCGTGTTATCTAAATGCATTTGGAGAATTTGCATAGTTTTAAAGTAATTAACCACATTAGTCGTCAGTTTTCTGTAGTTCTCTGGGATTGAAAGGAAGACCTTCAAATATTTCCAAAATCTCAAAGAGCATTAACATCGTATAAAACCCACGTATTTTAAAAAGTTAAGTCCCTCTCTGTGCTTGCTGGCGAGCCTATCAGAGGACAGTTTAGATTTTGTGATTTCGGTTCAAGTATCAATGTAAATCTGAACACAACCTGCTTGATGACGCGACATTTTGAATGCTTTGTGCAAATGGGAATCGTTCATCTCGAAATATGTATACGTTGCTGCCGAATACTGTAAATACTCAATACTGCTACTGTCTTCTGCTGACTAATACCAAGCCTCTCTTTTTCAAAACTTTCTTACTCCATATATCCAACTTCTCTTTAGCGAGTATGTGTGTAAATATATATGACCTATTATCCTGGAAAGACCAACTCGCAGGCTTCCAGCCTTGGTTCTTCCTTACATATTAAAAAATCAAATTATATATGGATATATATACCTGTATATGTACTATTCACAAAGAGCCAAGAGTTTGTTATGGAGTTTGATGTATGATTAAAAAGTTTTGCTGTAAAGTTTGTAAGGTATAACAGTATTCAAGGTTGTATTCTCCTGAGCTTAGAAGCTGTATTGCATGTGGCATAGGAGGCTTTGCAGCACCTCTGACATCACAATTTATTTTGTATATAACATTTTAACATTAACTTGTAGTAAATTATATTGTTTTACAATATCGATATACTTTAGAGTAATGACAATATATTTCATTAATGAAATACCAAGAACTTGGGCCCTGAGCTGTGGGTGCAAAGCATTGCTTGGTATGCCTCCGCCAAGCCTTGTACACGGACTTGCCATACAGCCTCCAAGACCTTGCTGACCTAATCAGTTTATTGTCCCTTCATACTGAATCACTGACAAAATTTTGGTTGAAATCTGTCTAGGGGTTCAGGAGATATCACGCCCACAGTGAAAAACGTCAACCCCATATGACCTTGACCTCAAACTGCACCACTGACAAAAGTTTGGTGGAAATCTGTTGATGGGTTCTTGAGATATTGCTCCCACAATAGTGCCATGGATGCACGGACCCATGCATGCATGCACGGACAGAGCAGTCACTTAATGCTTCCTCCACCATAGATTGGCGGTGGCATAATGAAGAGACCTTATCAGTCCCTTTTCAGCATTACATACTATTACAATGGACATAAATGATGACCGTACTCAGTAAAAACATTGGAGAAGAGGGAACTTTATCAGAGCTTGCAACCAAAAATGTATAAAAAACACCCAAATACTTTTTGTTCAAGTCTGCATGACCTGTCATTAGATAAAGATGCATCTGAAGCCTGGCGTTATTCTCCCTCTGAAAAGTGAATTAATAGTAATCTGCATAAACAATACACAAATGAATAAACTGGTTGTATGCAAAAATAAACCAATAAAGAAAAAAAGGTGCTGGAGAGCCTACTAAACCCAGGAGAATATGGCATAGACCCCTTGACTGTAGAATCTTTGACCGTATCTCTATGGTGCCTAGTTTAGTTTTAAAAAATGTAAAAATAGTCTGAAGATAAGCCAAGAAATGCGTCCATGAATTTGGATAGAAAATAAAAACAATGGATTCTAGAAGGAGTGTCGCAGTCTAGGTTATATTTTAACTAACTGGTGATTGCCTAAAGAGTTTTATAGCAATTTATTCTATACAGCACACCTCAATATCCTCTTTTATGTTATTGATTCAAACTGTCATTACTTTAAAGAAATAAATAGCTTGCAAAAGATTGCTGAGGTGCAGTATACTGTATACAATAAATCGCCAAGAAAGAGGTGCTACGAAGCCTCCTCGGCCAACAAGATAATAACCACCTGCCCTTCTAGAATACACTCACATCGCAGCCAAGGGGTTAGTCACCTCAGGCCTGTATAAGAGAATTTTGCTCTTCTGTATTTTGAAAGCCTTTGTGCGCCTGACAGTGGCTGTAGGTGATAATAATGAATATTTGTTGATTTTCTAGCATGTAAATGATAGTATGATAATTAACCTTACCGATCCTAGTAACCTAGCTTATCCTACCCTAACCTTAACTTACCTTAACACCCTGACCTAACCTTCCTGTCACTTTTATTACTCTTCTTTCCACTTCAGGTGTCCCTACACAGAGTGACAAGCCTAATGATTTCCTGTAACTCAGGACCCCATTTATAATGCTGGGTGGTAACCATAAAATCAAATTACGGAGTGATTTAGAACCTATTATTGTGCTTCTGTTAAGTGGGAGGAGAGACGCAAATGCGGCGTCCATTTGGGAACCAAACCTCCATACTCTTCCCCATCCTTCGCTATGGTAAGGCACTGTCTGCCAAAAAGGAACATCAGTTTACTGTACAGAATAACCCTCAGGAATGATTGCTTGTCTGTGGTTGATGGATCTGCTCGGCCAGCCAGGGGTTACTCAACAGCAAAAACAACCCCCTACCTTCCTTAATTAATCTAACTTTACCTCGCCTACATTATCCTAACCTTAACCTAACAACATTTCGTAGCATATCTTAACGTAACTCAAGGAAATGAAATAACTTACCCTAGTCTAACCATAAATGTACAACTGAACCTGGTCCAACTCATCCTAGCCTAACTTAACCTAACCTAACTCAGCCTTCCTCAGTCCAACGAAATTTACTTGGCCCTAAGCAACCATAGCAAAACTTAAACTAACCAAATATAGGCTACTCAGCTTTAAAAAAACCTAATCTAACCCAGCCTAGCCTAGCCTAACGTAACTTAACCAGACCACATGATCCAGCCATTACATTAAGTTACTTTGTTAAGAAAAAAAAAATCCATAACCTTAACCACAATTTTAATGTTCCTTCTTTAAGTACCTATACTACTTAGCCTAACCCAAACTAACTTAACCTAACCTAAAATAACTAAACCTAAGCAACCCATCTCTAACCTCGCCTAACCTCACAGCATAACCTGACCTGGCCTAACCCAACTTAACCTGATATGGCAAAAGTTGTGATTTAACAGGGCTAATTGTTTTCCCAGCCCTATGTGTATGTTAGTAAAAACCACTGATTGTTACATAATACAAGGAAGTACATGGCTGCCTTATAATGGGGTGAGGAATACAGATGATTACAGGAACAAGTTACATGGTTACCAGATTAAATACATGGAATACATAAAAGTGCATGGTTATCACAAAAAATACATACACACGTTTAAACACTTACGGATACATGGAAATACAGCAGAATACATTGTCCTACATGGCTGTTGTACACACACACACACACACACACACACACACACACACACACACACACACACACACACGTTATATATTGAATGAAAGTACACATACATACATACATGGACCCTACCAAAAAAAAAAAACACGGAATATTATTTGTACTCTCTCTCTCTCTCTCTCTCTCTCTCTCTCTCTCTCTCTCTCTCTCTCTCTCTCTCTCTCTCTCTCTCTCTCTCTCTCTCTCTCTCTCTCTCTCTCTCTCTCTCTCTCTCTCTCTCTCTCTCTCTCTCTCTCAGTAGATACTAACAAACCCCTGTATATTGGTAGTGTAAGGCCTGATAAACAATAAATTATTAATGTTAAGTGCAATTATACTTGTCCTTCATTATATCTATCTATCAGTATAAAATGAGTGTGTGTGTGTGTGTGTGTGTGTGTGTGTGTGTGTGTGTGTGTGTGTGTGAAGAATAGGTCCATCGGGGTAGGTCCTTGAGGGGGAACGGGTCCATGTGAAAGCACAGGTCCAGTGGGTCAAATAAAAAAAAAAATCCATGGAGGGAATAGGTCCACGTGAGGAAATGGGTCAATGAGGGAAAATGGGTCTAAGGGGGAAAATGGGTCTAAGGGGAAATGGGTCTAAGGGGGAAATGGGTCTAAGGGGGAAATGGGTCTAAGAGGAAAATGGGTCTAAGGGGGAAATGGATCTAAGAGGAAAATGGGTCTAAGAGGGAAATGGGTCTAAGGGGGAAATGGGTCTAAGGGGAAATGGGTCTAAGGGGGAATGGGTCTAAGGGGGAATGGGTCTAAGGGGGAAATGGGTCTACGGGTAAAATGGGTCTAAGGGAGAAATGGGTCTAAGGGGGAAATGGGTCTAAGGGGGAAATGGGTCTAAGGGGGAAAATGGGTCTATGGGGGAATTGGCAGAGGGGAAATGGGTCTAAGAGGAAAATGGGTCTAAGGGGGAAATGGGTCTAAGGGAGAAATGGGTCTAAGGGAGAAATGGGTCTAAGGGGGAAATGGGTCTAAGGGGGAAATGGGTCTAAGGGGGAAATGGGTCTAAGGGGGGATTCAAGGCCCATGGGGGAAATAGGTACCCATGGGGGGATGATCCGGGGGGGGTGTAGCTGGAGACGGGCTTATGGGGTATATCTAAAATGCAACAGACGTCTGTAATTTCTCTCTCTCTCTCTCTAAATCTGACCGAAATTCAACCCTTCAGCCCGATGACGCCTTCTTTTTTAATATCTCTGCCACTTCAAGTCGATGTGTGTGTGCGTGTGTGTGTGTGTGTGTGTGTGTGTGTGTGTGTGTGTGTGTGTGTGTGTGTGTGTGTGTGTGTGTGTGTGTGTGTGTGTGTGTGTGTGTGTGTGTGTGTGTGTGTGTGTGTGTGTGGATTTTCTTCATCGTAGACCAACTTTTCAAACTGAACGTGTTAGACAGTCTTTAAGAACGCCTGAGAAAGTTAGAAACCTTTTTAAAAGTAAGTAAAATCGTCTGGTATACTCCTTTTACTCTAACTTGGCCTAGAATTGCCACCTCTCCATGAAAGTCGAGCTGTAGCATTAAATCAGCACTAGAATGCCGTGCTAGTCATGAAGAAGTGCTATAGGAAGGATGCAGCGGCGTGGTATTGTCTTTCTGATGCTGAGCTGCGTAAAACAAGCTGGAAAAGGACGGTAATCGGGGTCAAGTTTGGTAGTAGTAGTAGTAGTAGTAGTAGTAGTAGTAATAGTAGTACTAGTAGTAGTAGTAGTTGTCGTTGTTGTTGTTGTTGTTGTAGTGGTAGTATTAGTATTAGTATTAGTAGTAGTAGTAGTTCCAGTAGCAGTGGTAGTGGTAGTAGTAGTAATAGTATTAGTAGCACCAGAAGTAGTTGTAGTAGCAGTAGTAGTAGTAGTTTAGTAATAAAATAATAATAATAATAATAATAATAATAGTAATAAAAATAATAATAATAATAATAATAATAATAATAATAGTAATAAAAATAATAATAATAATAATAATAATAATAATAAAATAGTAGCTCTAGTAGGTACAAATAATTGATACAAGGTCGTATGGGGGCTTCGGGAAAATGAAACAAAATATGAGGCTTCACGAAAATGAAACACCATGTGAGGCTTCGCTGGAGTGACCCACGTGAGAATCCTTAGGGAGCTAAAGTGAAACACCAAATGGAGCTTCGTTAGAGTGAAGCACCTTATATGAAACTCCTCAAGTGTGATTGACTGACCTAGCCTCTCCTAGAAATGTTGCTACATCTAAGAAATACATCACTACTACTACTACTACTACTAATAGCAAACATGATTAAAGGGACCCAGGCGAATCACAATGCCCGTTATATTTAGTTTTTCATCAGTAGCCAATCACATGAAAATACTCATCAAAGCAGCCAATCAGAACTCGAGTATTGCAGGCCAGCCAATGAGAAGCCAACAAGGAGGCCGGGGCTGGGATCCACACGACAGCCGGGCATCAGTGCTTGGGCTGGCATCAGAGAGGGAGGATGTTCGGCAGAATTTTCCTCATTACGTGAGATTTTGTTTCTTGTTTTATTTAGTTTGATCGACTGCAGGAGTAAGGATTGGCTGAAATAAAGTTTAGGGAGTTGTTGCCCCTCCTGACACTGAGAGAACTATTCCTCGATGCTAAGGGGTGCTCGTATGCAGCATGTGTTGAGTGTAATGCTTTATGGTAGTGAGACTGGGCAATGGAGGAGGAGGATGTTCGTAGGCTCAAAAGTACAGAGATGGGAATTTGTTGGATGTGTAATGCGTCCTTGAGTGACTGGCGTTGGGGGTTAGGAATGCTAATGAAGAGCTGAGTGGAAGGATGGGACTTGAATGTATTACTGATGTGATAAAGAAGGGGTAGTTTGAGGAGGTTTGGCCATGTGGAGAGGATGGAGGATGACAACTGAGTCCGGAGGATGAAAGGTATGTTTAGGGTAGAGTTGCGAGAGGCAGATCGAAAAAGACTTGGGACTAGGTCATAGAGTGGCCTCAGGGATAAAGGACCGAACAGGGAGAGTGCAAGAGTTCAAGGAGTGTGGAGAGTCGCCATTACGTGACAAAGGTCGACGCATATGGAGCCTTTATGAAAGAATGAAAGTTTCCAATTGTGACTGGAAACCATTATTAATACATTCATGACATCCTCTTGTTTTTCATGGTTGTAGGCATTTTCGATTTTTTTTTTTAAATGGCAAAGTATCTCCTGCCATCTTGTATTTGTATTAGTAAAGGTTACCACGTTTCAGGGTACAGTCCCCAGGCATATGATACTCGGCTTTAATCACATGACAGGATCTGTTATCAAAGTTCACATTAGTTCATCGTTTTATTGTAGAATGTGAGGTTCTAATTTCTTTAACACTTGTAATAAGTTTTTACCTAGCAGGTCGATGAGTGGCCAGCATTCCTTCTCTTCTGGCGGGTTTATTAAAAGGAGGCCTTTTGTAGACTATAAAGTGGTACCAGATAAGGTAATTTGAAGTGTAGAATTGAAATCTGGCATCAGCTGACACTTGAGGTGGCGCCATCTAGCGACTTCAGTAAAAATGCTTAGTTTAAGCCTATTGAGACAATTGTGGTCCCATATAAGGTTATTTGACATGGACAGTCCAATTTACCTGTTTGAAACAAGAGCCTCGCAGCAGGTCCCCGGGCAATTTGTTTCCCAGAGGGTATTAGTGAAGACAGTTGCTTGTGTTTTTAGGAGTTTAACTGTCGAGCACTTCATTACCACGTCTTTGGTTATATGCTGTTGCACATAACTTTTTTTCTGCTTACTGCATACCTATTGTAAAGATTGTTCAAAACTGTAGCACCCTTTGCTTCGAATAGTCTTCTGACGAAAATCATCTGAATAGTAAGACTAAACATCATAGCGTGTGAGTTAATGTTTATACTGCAAGGGCTTTTAAGCTGAATATTACCACTAACAGTATGTCGGTACCGTATCAGTAATAATATAAACTGACAAATTGAAGCACCCAGAATGAATCACCCCTGCTGTATGGTACAATCGGTCCTCAGGCCCCTCCACACAAACAGTGGACACCTGTGATTTTGGAGTATGGTAATGAAAAAAATAAAAAGGATGTTGGAAAATAATCGTGTCGACATGAAGTGAAGCAACTTCCTCGCATCAGAGTTAATGGTTATAGCGTGATTAATCAGGCTTCGAAATTGATGAGCAGCGTACTCGAACACGACAGTCGCCCACTGCTAGTGTGACCCACCCTTGTATCAACTGTCCTTTGACCAATTACAATCAGAATCGAATGCTTTCATCCTTACCGAAACCCTAATACATCGTTTTGGTGTAAATCTGGTTAGGAGTGCATAGTTCAAGTTGCCTTACCCAACTACCTTCACCTTTAAAACGTTGCTTGAAATTAGAATGATTAATCTCCGGTTAACCTTAAACCCATCCATCAAGTTCCATGTAAAAACAGTTAAAGGCCAAATCTTTGACCTTGCCCTGCGAAATACGACCTATTCTCGTAACTGGTTCACTTTCCTTTCCTGTCCCTCAACCCTTCCACCAATGTCGGTCAAAATCTGATTAAAAATTGACTTTGGTTCGACCCTTGACTTTTTTTTTTTTTTCCAGTAATTTATAAACTTTCCCTCTGATGGCCTTTAATGATTAACTGGAAATATTTAAGTCGTATAACGGTCAATCGTAAATCTGACACATGATGGGCTTACTGGAGATACATTTCTGGAAATGGGGGAGGCGGTGGCTCAGTCGGTAGAGAGGTGGCCTGCAGTCCTACCGGACCCAGGTTCAAATCCCCGCTGGGGCAGGGAACAGTTTAAGGATTTGAATTTCATAAAAACAGACTTTACTGATCTACCAGAAGACCTGCAGACATGTAAAAATACCTCCGCTAATACCAATACACCAGTCCTGTATGAGACAGCCCTAGCATGTATTCAATATGGACGGTGGGTGTTAGCGCCGAAGTGGTGACATGTAGAGGTGTATGGTATGTAGGAAGATTACTGGGCCTTGGGAGCAGGCTGTGAAGCCTATGCCCAGAGTCGGACACACACACACACACACGCACACACACACACACACACACACACACACACACACACACACACACACAAACGGAAGTTCAGAAATGTTTCCAACTTGCCCAAACTAGCTTTATTTCACCTCACTTCACTGCATTTCACTTGCTGCCGTGACCCCAACACCACACTATTGTTTGACTACGCACTGACTCGCCCATTACTAAACGAAGTCAAAGGCCGTCTTCATAGCAATCGTGTGATCGTATAGGCGAAAATATAGATCGCACATTGACCCCTGAGGCTTCATAGGGGGTCGTAGTGAGCGTATAAGCAAAAGGAATATCGTATATGAAAAAAAGGTGCTTAAATCTTGATAAGCGAACGATCGGCTTATTCAGTGTACGCAGGATTTGGAAAGCGTTTGAACTTCTTAATCATAACCATACATTGTTCTTCATCCTGCCTCCAATTTAAATAATCTCCGGGGAAACCATTTATTACGGAGTGGTAATTAAGAGCCTTATTTTCCCCCATGCCTTGGAAAATCTCCCGTAAGGTAAATAAAACTGGAGATAGCAAGGGTGGAGTAAAGGATATCAGTAGAGGATGAGATTCCTTTACTGAGCCACTGCATATCCAGCACAGTACATAAAAGTCCACATGACCTACTATGATTATTTTTACTTTTTTTTTTAACGTAAGATTTATAGAGTTTGGGGGTATATTTCGTGGCTTTATTTAGCTGTGGAAATGTCTTAGTAAAACTTTTGTCGCAAGGAAACTTAAACTTATCTAGAGTTTTCATGTTTGCAGTAGAAATGGCGTCCAACCTTAACGCCATCATACCAGCCGTTTGCGAGGTTGCTAAGTTTGGTTAAAGTGCTTGAATTATTAGCAAGTGAAGCAGCTCCAGAGGAAATTATCAAAACCGTAAGAAACACACACACACACACACACACACACACACACACACACACACACACACACACACACACACACCATAAGAAAGTAGTCTCCCATATTAAAAGTTTACTGATGACAATCCCCTTTTCAGTGTGGTGGTGGTGTGTGGGTGTGACGGAAGGCCTGCCCCACGCATATGTCCCCACCCTCTCCGCCCTCCCCCGCCGCTCACCACCCCCCTCGCCCTGTCTCCAGCCCAAGCCTCCGCACCTCCAACCCTCGCCCTGCCAGACTCAGCCAGGGCACTCCAGGTAGGCTCCCTTCTTCCCTTAATCCTTTGAATCCAATGACGCATTGTTTTACTCCTTCCAGGCAACTAAACTTAAGGAATACTGTAGTCTTTTGCACTGAAGGTATTAATCACTCCATACACCAGATTTCAGGTGTCCTCCCATCATAAAAAATATGTAACAATTGGACTTGAACAGTTGTGGGTTCAAGTTTGGGGGGGTCTAATCCTGACGAGTTCCTAAGTGAAACAATTCGAGGAAGAAAGGAATTCTGATAGGCAGAAGTTTTGCAGTATGGTAATGTGGCAGCCAAGTCACGAGCGCTACCAGGTGCCCGTGTAGCACAGGGGAAGGCATGGAGAGGTGGCACAATGGATGCAACTTCACCTGAGCATTTGCCATAAAAGTATCTGTAAATCAATGCAAGGGAGGGAACATTCCGTCTTACTTGTCGGGGAGGTACTTCATTTGTAATTTCTGGGTTATTAATTATTCATACAGCTTTGTTCTGAATTTTGTCCAGTTGTTTTAGTGCGGCCTCTCCACATCCACTCCACAAGGGTGAGCAATATTCCGACTGAGAGCACACATGACTCTTGTAAATTAGAACTAACTGCTCGTCAGTAAAGAAGTTATGGATTCTCTATCATAATCCAAGTTTCAAGAGGTGATTTAAGCAAGTAATCTAACGTGACAAGTTCAGCTGAAAATATCGTTAAGTGAAACACCGAGAATTTTGGTACTTTTAGAGGTAGGAATATTAGTAGCAATGAAGGTAAAAAAGGAATCTGGCAATGTCTGTCGATTAGTAAATTGGATACATTTGGCTTTCCCGGTTTTAAATGAGACAATGTTATTTTGTCCCCACTCAGTGATCTTAGATGAGTCGATTTATAGAGATGGCTGTACTGAGTTGTGGGTTAGAGATATGAAACACTGTGAATGGGTGTTTAAGTGTGAAGGAAGTGCGAAGTGTTATCTGCATATAAGTGAATAGGGTTATGGGTGACAGAAAGGGATAACTTATTTGAATTAGGAATAGGGTTGGAGCCAGGACTGATCCTTGTGGCACACGGGCCTTAACGGAGTGGAAATTGGAATATATACCATCTACCTTTACACATATCTTTCTGTTGTTAAGGAGAGGAGATCAGTGGGACAAAAGTCGGTAGGCCGTAGCAAGGAAGTCTAGATAGCAGGGAATGGTGCCACACTGTCAAAAGCTTTAGTAATATTAAGGGCTACTGCATGCGCTTCTCCACGTTGGTCAATTGACTGATGGATGGTATGAGTAATGAGACAGAGTACATCAACAGTGGATGTGTGTCTGCGAAAACCATACTGTGTCACTAATTAAGCTGTTGGATTCAAGATGTTTAACAATGTGCTTATCAATTACAATCTCTGATACTTTACCAAGAGAAAATGTGATAGCTGTAGGTCTTTAACCAGAGGGATCAGAGGGAAAAATTAAGTTAAGAAAACGGCAATAGACCTTAAAGTAATGGAACAGCAAAGGCAGGAAAATATTAGAGAAAACTTAGATGGATAAGAGTAAGTTGGTGTTTGATGTGATTAAAATACTACAGAGGAAAGAAAACAGGGAAGGATGCATGTAAGAGAAATTTCGAAATAAATGAAAGGAATTGGAACAAGTTAGATCCATTAGTCGAGCGCGCCACACACAAACACATGTCACCACTTCAGCACTAATACTCACCGTCCATACTGAGTACATGTTAGTGCTGTTTCATATGGGCCTGTCCAGCGCGCCACACATAAACACATGTCACCACTTCAGCACTAATACTCACCGTCCATACTGAGTACATGTTAGTGCTGTTTCATATGGGCCCGGTGTGAAGGCGCTGGCAGGGGTGTTTGTTATGATGGTGGCTCTTTTGCGGGATCAGTTGAGTTTAAGGCAGATAAATGATACTCCAGTCTGGGATCGATGTCTTGTCCTTTCAAACAACCTCTAACAACTAACAACCTCTAACCTCTAACTACTGGACGATATTGATGACGGTGGATGATGACACTCCTTATATTTGTCAGGTTGAGGTGCGCTGCTTGAGGGGTAGCAGAGGGGAGGTGTGGATGCTACCTGCCCACGTCAACCTGAACCTATGCCAGCACACCACCCACGCCCCCACCAAGCACTCAGCACTCGGGTCCGCAGTGTGCTACAAGGCCACGGTGCTACGTACATCACCACAACACGTCCTTGCAGGTAGGGCGCTATTTTTCTAACCTGAATAATCCCAACCCCCTTTCAGCTCAGTTGATGGCAGGGTGGAAGTAGAATGGAGAAATTATTTGACTTGTAACTAAGGAGATTCTTTGCTGTCTCATTACTAAGGCTCATTTTCGCGCTGCCAAGACTTATTTCTTCCCGGGAATAAACTATGTCTCTCAGAATAAACCAACTCAATTATATGCTGATTGTAATGCAAGTAGGCAATGCGACAGATGGGTAATGAAAACGAATGAGGGGAGGTGAAATGGAGGAAAGAAAGAAGACTATTTCCAAGCCTATAATTATCTTTGAAGTTAACAGTGACAGTAGAAGTATATGAATAATTACAATATCCACACAAGTAAACAATGAATATAAAGAGGCAATTAGCTGGTAAACAACTAACAACCATCACGCTAATCCAATCCAGTTTAAGGGTATATTGAGAAAATGTTGTGCCGATGACATTCTTGTAGTTTTTGTCATTTACTACGTTGGGTGGTAACCATATAACCAAGAAACGCAAGGTGGACTAGAGGGTCAAGGCGCTCCAGGTGGGTGGCTCCCATTAGGGTTTATATCAGAGGGTGGTTGGAGTTTTACATTATGCTAATTGGGGGAAGAGTGAGGCTGGTTACCCTCACCTTAAATGACAGGACTGAGTAGCCTCGAGTCCCTACGCTTCTGGCGGGACAAAACCGGATAGGATGCTGGACAGATGGTACCCCAGGTGGTTATATTCAGCCAAAGGAAGGTATTGTGTGTGTGTGTGTCTAGTGTAAGAAGATAACTGAGATAGTGCTGGAGAGGTAGGGGTGACAATAATAATAATAATAATAATAATAATAATAATAATAATACTCTCATGCCGACAAGAGTATGTGCCTGTATACCTTTGTCTTTTAAATCAGAAATATATACACAGATTTTTACATATATCCGATATTGTAATCTAGAGGAAACTGGCAGATCAACTTCGTGGTTAGTAATGACACTGACGAGGAGGGTGTGAGTGAGGTGCAGGGGGAGTGGGGCAGGGGGAGACCAAGAATGAGATGGAGGGGGGGAGGGGCAGGGGGAGACCAAGGATGAGATGGAGGGGGGGAGGGGCAGGGGGAAACCAAGGATGAGATAGAGGAGAGACATACGAGGGAGGGGTAAGTTGGAGAGAAAGCAGCCAAATGGGGCAGAACAGGGCGACGTGGAGGCGATTTCTTCGTGGCCACACCCTGCAGGATTAAGGCGTCTAGCGCTAGATAGGTGGACAGACAGACAGACAGACAAATAGATAAACGTACTGATTTTTTTTTACTTTAATCAGTAAGTGGGAGATTTTATTCCTTTATTTAATAGCAGTAGTGAAAGGATTATATAAAACAATATTAAATCCTTCTAGTTTAAAATGTATAAAGATGAATAAGATTGATGAATGGTAGGCAGGATGGAGTAAAAAAAGGTATCACTGGGCTGACAAGGTTAATAGTCAAGTTTCCCCAACGCCTTTCATCCAGTGACTTATTATTATTGCAACTGACATATGATTTCTTGCAACTTACAGCAGACCTCTCGTAGTGAAGGGGTTAACGAAGGCTCAGTCTAACCCCTCTAGGTCGAAAAGTCTCTCTTAAAATCAGTAAAAAAATAAAGCAAAAATAATGTCGTGGACTGAAAGGAGTTCACGTAAAAAGGATTTGGTAAGGGAGAATGTTGAATAGAGTCGACTGAGTGTTTATATGTTGTATAGAGTCGACTGAGTGTTTATATGTTGTATAGAGTCGACTGAGTGTTTATATGTTGTATAGAGTCGACTGAGTGTTTATATGTTGTATAGAGTCGACTGAGTGTTTATATGTTGGATAGAGTCGACTGACTGTTTAAAGAATGTTGCATAGAGTCGACTGACTGTTTAAAGAATGTTGGATAGAGTCGACTGAGTGTTTATATGTTGTATAGAGTCGACTGAATGTTTATATGTTGAATAGAGTCGACTGAGTGTTTTAATGTTGAATAGAGTCGACTGAGTGTTTTAATGTTGAATAGAGTTGACTGAGTGTTTATATGTTGAATAGAGTTGACTGAGTGTTTATATGTTGAATAGAGTTGACTGAGTGTTTATATGTTGAATAGAGTTGACTGAGTGTTTATATGTTGAATAGAGTTGACTGAGTGTTTATATGTTGAATAGAGTCGACTGAGTGTTTTAATGTTGTATAGAGTCGACTGAGTGTTTAAAGAATGTTGGATAGCGTCGACTGAGTGTTTATATGTTGAATAGAGCCTACTGATTTTCTGATACTACTAGGACGGGGCATAGAGTTAGAGATTCAGCACTACTTGAGGAGGACTGAGGGGGGACGCGTGAAGACCCCCTTGGCTGTGGCTGTCTTGGGGGCCACATCCCCTCTCCACCACTACAATAACTACTACTCCCTTCATCAGGTCAGTAACGTGTTCTAATCCTGTATCAGTTATAGACGGGTCATTTCTTGGAGAGGCCCTGTCCACCTACCTCTCACTAATGATTTTCGGAATTATTTATATCTTTGTCACTAGCAAAGCTCTTTATTGACCTGGAGCTCTATTTTCACACCCGCTGACTTTACTAAAATTAATATGAATAGGAGAGTGTATGTCCTGTATTCCCGTCGCTTCCTAACACCTCTTCCTTAGCGATTTATTCTTGGTTATTGCTGGTTAATATACTTCTGAACGTTATTTATGCAGGGTATGGCGATCTTGGAAGGATTTATGTAATTCGGAAGAGGACATTAAGGCGCCATAAGTAAACTAAATCGCTTAGGAAGAGGTGTTAGGGAGCTTTCTTAACAGACGAGAATACAGGATGAGATGAATTGGGGAGGCTGGGGAGGGGAAGACAGTGATAGTGACAGTGAGGCGATTCATTTGCGCCCCATCTACCCTTCCAGTTAGGCACCGGGCTGTAAATAGAATGATAGACCTAAAATCAATATGAAAGTTATTTAAAGTCAGTATGAAGGGACGAAAGAATGATACCCAGAAGTTATATATATGATTTTTAACCCATTCAGGCTGAGGATGTGATACTAGAGGGGCTCCTTCACGTGGTGGGATGAGTATAACCAGGTGGGTCGGCTGCCTGGTTATACAAACGCCCCTCAGCTCCCTCCCAAGCCCCCGAAAGGAGAATGGTGGTCAGAGGAAGAGAGGAACTTGAGTCTGCAGTCCACTGGGTTCACGTTCAGATGAGTTTGGAACAATAATAATAATAATAATAATAATAATAATAACCTGAATAAAGTCACGTGTTTGCCAGATGGGCTAAATAATACACGAGTAGTTGATAAGTTGATTTGTTGTTTGATTGATTGATTGGTTGCTTGCTTGATTGATTGGTAGCTTGCTTGCTTGATTGGTTAATTTTTATTCTAACCATTAATCTGACAGGAGCGTATGGGTGACCTGGTGAGATTGGTGAAGGGCGAGACCCGGACCCTCAACCTGACCCTGGATGACCTCCTTCCACCTCGAGGTCAACCATACTACCAGCACAGGTCAGTCATCCTTCAGGCAGGCTTGTTTGGGTGTAGTTTTGTTTACCAGATTCATACACTTACTCGTAAACATGCTTTGGAAAGATCGTCAGGCAGCTTGTGGGTAGTTTTCATTACCAAAATCACGAACGATACTAAAATCAAACTTGCTGTGGAAAGCTAGGCAGGCATTGAGTCTCTGGTAGTTTCCTTAATGACATAAAATTGGCAGATGTTATTAAGCCGTAGGGAGGCTGTGGGTGGGCAGTAACTTCAAGAAATTCCCAGGCTTCCTTGATCCACCCCACCTCCTCCCACCCCATCTTCAAACTCGCTCTCATTTACGCTTTTCTCCGCCCATCGTTTAAAACTCACCTCATCTCCATTGCCAACAGACTTCTAAATCTATATCTTTCACAAATTACATGGTCTCTTGTCTACGTGCTTTTTACTTGCTCTCCTTTTCAATCTCACTTCCATTGTGCTTATTCTTGTTCTCGTGTTCTTGTCACAACTTACGTCGTTCATTTTGAGTGCTTAGGCTCTCAAGAATGGATGGTGTATGAGTGGTTGAAAGAATTTGAAACTGAAACTGGTCCACGGATACTGGCTGAAACTGGTCCATAGATATTAGCTGAAACTGGTCTATGGATACTAGGAACTGAAACTGGTCCATAGAAATTAGCTGAAACTGGTCCATAGATACTAGGCACTGAAACAGGTCAATAGATACTGAAACAGGTCAATAGATACTGAAAATGGTCCATAGAAATTAGCTGAAACTGGTCCATAGATAGTAGCTGAAACTGGTCCACAGATACTGGCTGAAACTGGTCCATAGATACTAGCTGAAACTGGTCCATAGATACTAGCTGCAACTGGTCCACAGATACTAGGCACTGAAACTAGTCCATAGATACTAGCTGAAACTGGTCCGTAGTTACTAGGGACTGAAACTGGTCCATAGGTACTAGGGACTGAAACTGGTCCATAGGTACTAGGGACTGAAACTGGTCCATAGGTACTAGGGACTGAAACTGGTCCATAGATACTAGCTAAAACTGGTCCGTAGTTACTAGGGACTGAAACTGGTCCATAGGTACTAGGGACTGAAACTGGTCCATAGATACTAGCTAAAACTGGTCCGTAGTTACTAGGGACTGAAACTGGTCCATAGATACTAGGCACTGAAACTGGTCCATAGATACTAGCTGAAACTGGTCCATAGATACTAGCTGAAACTGGTCCATAGATACTAGCTGAAACTGGTCCATAGATACTAGCTGAAACTGGTCCATAGATACTAGGGACTGAAACTGGTCCATAGATACTAGGGACTGAAACTGGTCCATAGATACTAGGGACTGAAACTGGTCCATAGATACTAGCTGAAACTGGGCCATAGATACTAGGGACTGAAACTGGGCCATAGATACTAGGGACTGAAACTGGTCCATAGATACTAGGCACTGAAACTGGTCCATGGATACTAGGGACTGAAATTGGTCCATAGGTACTAGGGACTGAAACTGGTCCACTAGGCACTGAAACTGGTCCATAGATACTAGGGACTGAAACTGGTCCATAGGTACTAGGGACTGAAACTGGTCCACTAGGCACTGAAACGGGTCCATAGATACCTCAGCACTAGGTCACTGGTATATTAAAGCTATATCTAACTTTTTATTTTCTCACACAGTGGTTGGATGGGGCGGGTGTGTGAGGAGAGGGCGGAGTGGCTGGTGTATGACGGGTTGGCTGACATCCCTTCAGAGGTTTTGGCTGCCCTCCCCCCACCAGACAAGAGCGACGGCCCTCCCCTTCAGGCTGTCCAACGCAGCGCCACCATACTGTATTCTAGGTGAGTGGGATGGGGTTTGGTTGAATGTGGTGGCTGAGTTTTGGGTGTAGGAGGATATTTAAGAGCAGCCCAGTCAATCACATGCAAGGATTTTCACACGATAGTAGTAATAGTAGTAGTAGTAGTAGTAGTAGTAGGTGAATTTCTTCCCCTCCTGCAGTCTACCATCTTCCTTTTGGGGGACAGGAAGGGAACTGAGGGACGTTTGTATAGCCGTGTAGAGCCACCCGGCCGTATCAGTGCCACCACGTGAAGGCGTTCCTCACCTACACCTCCCCATACAATGTTCCAATTTAGCTCCTTAAGGGATTTCACACACAAGGGGCTTCACTCTTAGGAAAGCTTCATCTATTTGTGCTTTTTCTTTTTAAATTGCATTCAGATTTCGGGCGATTTTTTATTTTTTTGTATTCTTAGCACTTTCAGAATTATGGTTACCCGCTTGCTTTGATTCTTGATTTCTTTGATGCTTTGATCCAGGTTAGGAGAGGCTTTTAGATTTGTTGCTTAAATCAGGTTAAGAAAGACATTAAGAACTTAAAAAAGGGAGGGAGGGATAAATGTCAGTTCCATACCATTCCTGTCGTTGTGTAATTGCCTATCGTCTTTTGTGTTGCATAAATCATTCTACTAAAGCCATACTCAGCAAAAGCAAAGTAGAAAACTACCTAGCTGGACCCAAAAATAAATCACTAAGGAAGAGGTGCTACGGAGCTTTAACTAAAGAGAATACGGACCCTTTATCATTCCTGACTTCGGTTGATTTTACTCAGCTTATCCCTGTGTTAGTCCCCCGGCGTGTTGGAACACAGTTAGTACCCTGGGGTATTTGAACACCCCACTCCAAAAAATTCATGTATTGCTGCTAATTTTTCTAATATATTCATATAATTTCTTGCCTATACTCCTCCAGTTACTCATGAACAGGTTAATTTCATTGCAGCTGATATTATAAAATATATGTGTAAAAGAATTGGACGAACAAAAACAAAATGGAAATTTGGTTTTAACACTCAATTATTAGATAGAGGTATACAGTACTATATATAATATGGTTTTTATTTCCTCAAAATCACCATAGACAATATACAAACTCCTAAATTGTTTAATTTCCAGATTCTTTACTAAAATCATTGCTAAGAGAAATATGACAATGTTGGTTAGTACCGTGGGGTGACTACACACCCTAAAGGACAAAAACGCGTCTATTCCTCACACGACCAGGCGCAGGATTGTGAAACCCTCAGTGGTTCCTCCCCTCACGTATTCAGGAAGGTACTGGAGAGGAGAGGAATGTCACTGCTGCCAAACTCGGAATTATGAGCATACAGTTTTTTGGGGGGATGTTCAAACACCCCAGGTAGGGATATAATCCTCCCATACTTCCTTCATCTTAACTTGGCCCAGATTTTCTTCCTTTTGCAGCTTATTTCACGTAGCTCAGTGGCAGAAAAAAAAGACAGTGCTACGACCCTACATACTTTCCTTAGCACTTCGTTACTAGCATCATATTCTACTGTTAGTCTATTGTTACAACTAAGCATTGAAGACGGAGAGAAAGCAATTTTAGGCCAAGTTAGAGTAAAAGGAGTATAGTATGGAATTAACGAAGGCAATATCTATATTCAAAATGAGTTTCTGGAAGAGCTCTTTGACGGCCCTACCATTTAAGCCGATCAGGATAGTATTTAATTGCTGAGGGGCTTTCCAGTGATGAGGAAGATTGCTGGGTGTTAGCTAGTGTCAAATTCATGAATCGTCATGCATTTTGTGAGGGCTTAATTGTAGATATCAGGATAAGACGCTGGATATTATTGTTGTTTAAAGCACTGTGTGGCTTATGTCGGTAGGTTTGAGGTGGCGGTGGAGAGGGAGGCCTTCACGTGGTGGTACAGATATAACCAGGGAATTCAGATAGTTAAATGTCCCTCACCTATCCCCATATCGCCGAAAGAAGGACGGCGGACTACAGGAGTATGCCAGCTTTAGCCTGTAGTCCACCGGGTTTACATTCAGATGAACCTGGGACCACAACTACTGCTTCCACTGCTGGGTTTGAAGGTCTAAGGCAGCTAGTGGATTTGCAGTCATATAATGCTGCTAAAGATGTAAACCTATTTCTTTACTATTTAATATTCTGGAGTACAGTAGCCCGGCCCTGGGTTCTTATACTTCAAAGGGAGGACCTGTAACGAGGATATTTTTTCTGTTTGTTTTGGTGGTTCAGTGGGTTATGGCTCTCCAGTTGGATGGGACTCGTGAGGGTACATGCTTGAGGGATGGCTGGGGTCTATTGCTCACGTAATACCACTGAAGGGCAGACGAGGCTGGTCACCCTTGCTTTAAATAAGTATCGGGACCGGTTAGCCTTGTACCGAGCCCCTACGTTCCTGGTGGTGCAAGAAAGGAATGAAAAATGATTGGATGTTTAATGTAAAAAAAGAGTAGAATGGCACACGATTTTTAAGACTTGTACGTGTAAATGTTAAAGTGTGGCCCATTTCACTAGATACTCCAATGAATTCAGTGTTTGTATTTTCCCTGTTCAAATCTCTTGATCCTGCCTTTCTTAGTGGAAAAAATTAAGATGTGACTTCATTTCAGAGCCAGTTAGTGAGAGGGGCTCATTTCGTGTTTGCATCTAGTACAAAACAGAATAGTAGGTGACGTTCAGAACACAGTATTAGTGGGTAGAGACCGACTTTCATTGTTACAGAATTGCTTACTTTTAATCAGCTTTGGAGATCCCCTGTTAATGAATAGGTTAATAAGGGCTAATTAAATAATCCCGAAGTTGAATATTATTGCCCGGAGATAGGAGTAAAATGAAAAAAAAAATACAAATTATCCTTTTGGAGTTTTTAAAAAAAAAAAAATACAGATTAAGTCCTTAGGCTGAAGGGTTAAGATTTATCGTATAATTCTTTCACTTTAACTTGGCCCAGATTTTTGAGATTTTACAGCTTAATTTTCACGAGGGTCAGTGGCAGAAAAACACTGTGCTGCGCCTCTGTATCCTTTCTATTAGCACTTCTTCGTGACTGGCATCATACTCTAATCAGGTGTTAGAAAATCAGGATTGAAGATGGAAGAGTGGCAATTTTAGGCCAAGTTGGGGTAAAAAGAGTACAGTTTGTCCTCTAATTAACCTGTATTGGTGTTGGCAGGTTGGCAGGTGGGGTACCAGGTAAGGGCACTGTCAGCAGGAGCAGCTTGATGTTTCAGAAAAAGTTGTATTCTGTAATGGCGGATATCTTCAGACGCCGGGGTATTAGACACGCAGTTACCACCACCACCACAACCACACCTGCCCTCGTCACCACCACCACACCACCCCTCGTCACCACCACCACCACCACCACTTCTGCCACCACTACCACCATGAAGGCCGCCACACTTATAATACCTGCCATCACCACTCTGACTCCTGCCACCACTACTACCAGCACCACACTTGCCAGCTCTGCCACCACCACCACCACCACACCTCTCTCCACCACAAAACCTGACACTGATTCTGCAACCCTGCCCAAGTTCCTTACCTCCTTCACTACCACAGCTGCCTCCACCACACCTGCCTCCACCACACCTGCCTCCACCACGCCCATCTCCAAATCTGCAGAGAATACACAGTCCCCTAATACCACTACCACAACTACAACAGCCCCCACCACAGCTACCACAGCCTCCACCACAACTACCTCAGGCCCCACCACAGCTACCGCAGCCTCCACCACAACTACCTCAGGCCCCACCCCAGCTACCTCAGGCCCCACCCCAGCTACCTCAGCCCCCACCACAGCTACCTCAGCCCCCACCCCAGCTACCTCAGCCCCCACCCCGGCTACCTCAGCCTCCACCACAGCTACCACAGCCTCCACCACAGTACCTAATAAGACACTCAGATTTACCACAACCACCACAAACAATGCCACACACTTGGCTGCCTCTGATATGATCATACCACGCACTGCTTTGAAGGGGATGGCTAGTAATACCACTCTTACACCAGTGCCAACCAACAGCAAGCCTCACACCACACCTATACCACCGTCTGACACCACTGCCACACATAGGAATACCACACATACACCAGCTATACATACCACAACTACTGACCCCACGCCTGTCACTAATACCACTCCAGCTGCAACGTATGATAACACCACCACACCTACCACAGACACCACCACCACACCACCTACCACAGACACTACCACCACCACATCTACCACAGACACCACCACCACACCACCTACCACAGACACCACCACCACAACACCTACCACAGACACAACCACACCACCTGCCACAAACACCACCACCACCACACCCACCACAGACACTACCACCACACTTACCACTGACACCACCACACCACCTGCCACAGACACCACCACACCACCTGCCACAGACACCACCACACCACCTGTCACAGACACCACCACCAACACACCTACCACAGACGCCATCACATCCACACCTACCACAGACGCCATCACATCCACACCTACCACAGACGCCACCACCACCACACCACCTACCACACCACCTACCACACCACCTACCACAGACACTACCACCACACCACCTACCACAGACACCACCACCACACGCACACCACCATCCTCACGCACACCACCATCCTCACGCACCCCACCTCCCTCACGCACAACCACACCCACCACCACACCCACCACCACACCCACCACCACACGCAGCTCGGGGTCTACCACAGCTAACAGAGAACCTAAAATGGCACTCAGACGTCTCACGAACATAGCACACCCTCGTAACAGAGAAAGAAATATTTTACGAACTGCATTAAAACGTATGCCGTCTCTTACTACACCAGGGAAAAACACCACTATCACTGCTTCCAACACCACTACCACTACTACCAACACCACTACCACTACTACCAACACCACTATCACTGCTTCCAACACCACTACCACTACTACCAACACCACTATCACTGCTACCAACACCACCACCACTGCTACCAACAATACCAGTGCACCAGCCTCTAATTCCACCACACTAGCCACCAACATCACCCTTAAACCAACTACCACCACCACCACCACCACCACCACCACCACAACCATTCCAACCAACATCCTAACCAATATTCCAACCAACAGGACCTTCCCAACCAACATTGCAACCAACAGGACCTTCCCAACCAACATTGCAACCAACAGGACCTTCCCAACCAACATTGCAACCAACAGGACCTTCCCAACCAACATTGCAACCAACAGGACCTTCCCAACCAACATTGCAACCAACAGGACCTTCCCAACCAACATTGCAACCAACAGGACCTTCCCAACCAACATTCCAACCAACAGGACCTTCCCAACCAACATTGCAACCAACAGGACCTTCCCAACCAACATTGCAACCAACTTCATCACAGCCTCGTCAGCACAAGCACTGCCGTCTGTGGTGGTGGTGGTGGTGGTGGTGGTGGTGAGGGCTTTTGTGTAGCTTTTTATAAAGTTGTCACTGCTTCCTTCTTTGCAACTTTTGTTTGTACGAAATAAAGGATAACAAAAAGATGCAGTATGTTTTGTTATTGTTGATGGTAGTGGTGATGCATCCTCCTCCTTTCGGGAGATAGGGAAGGATATCTAACTGTAATAACTTAGTCGTTACATACATAAAGACACACACGCATACATACACATACACGACCACAGACACGCATATACACAAACATACAAACGTACATACACATAAACAAGCATATACACAAGCACATACACAAACACTACACAAGCGTACGCACACACACACACACACACACACACACACACACACACACACACACACACACACACACACACACACACACACACACACACACACACACACACACACACACACACACACACACACACACACACACACACACACACACACACACACACACACACACACACACACACACACACACACACACACACACACACACACACACACACACACACACACACACACACACACACACACACACACACACACACACACACACACACACACACACACACACACACACACACACACACACACACACACACACACACACACACACACACACACACACACACACACACACACACACACACACACACACACACACACACACACACACACACACACACACACACACACACACACACACACACACACACACACACACACACACACACACACACACACACACACACACACACACACACACACACACACACACACACACACACACACACACACACACACACACACACACACACACACACACACACACACACACACACACACACACACACACACACACACACACACACACACACACACACACACACACACACACACACACACACACACACACACACACACACACACACACACACACACACACACACACACACACACACACACACACACACACACACACACACACACACACACACACACACACACACACACACACACACACACACACACACACACACACACACACACACACACACACACACACACACACACACACACACACACACACACACACACACACACACACACACACACACACACACACACACACACACACACACACACACACACACACACAAACACACACAAACACACCCTAAATTTTGAATTAAAAAAAAAGTCTGTGAAATTAGCCTACGTTTAAAAACATTTAATATCACGTTGTACTTAAAGAATTTCAGCACTGAATATTACCAGTGGGAATATTTACACAATATTTTTATTACGCTGGGTGGTACTCGTACAACCAAAGAAAGCCTGGTGGTCTATTGGGTTAAGGTGCTCCGATCGAATGGAGTTTATAAGATTTGATTTTTTCCCCCGCGTAATGCCGCTCAGGGACGTTTGAGGCTAGTCAGGATCGCCTTAAATGCCGGGAGTGGGTACGCTCGACCCGGGCCGTGCGTTCCAGTTTTTATGGGACAGTTTGGGACTGGATTATTATGATGATGATGCTAATGATGATGATGATGATAGTCTTTTTATTCTAACTTGCCCTAATTCTGACATCTCTCTATCTTGAATTCTGAGGTGTATCACGAGAGTAGCACTATACCATGATGCTAGTTACAACGAAATGCTTTGGAAAGGATGTCTGCCACTTGGCTGCGTGAAATAAGCTGCAAGAGGGAAAATTTTTTTTGACCAAGTTGCGTGAAAGAAATAACACCAGTGTTTCAAAACGTTACGTGCAGGAGGTGACAAAAAAAAGACTAAGAGCACTGGCCCCCCTCGTAAATCTTAAACCGTCGCATTCACTGCATTACAGTGGAATTGTAGAGGTGTTGGGAATAAATTACAAAATACAGCAATCTTGCTGTCAATACACAGGCCAGACGTTGTTTGTTTACAGGAGACGCGCCTGGAGGATCATCCTGATCCTCCACAGTTCAGACACTACCACTCGTATAGAAGATATGAAGGTCACGGAGTTGCCATATACACACACAAATCACACCCACAAACGGAAATGATTCTAAATTCTACCCTGGAAGCTGTCGCGAGTAGAGTAAAATTTAATGACACGTATTTTTCTATTTGCTCTCTGTACTGTCCTCCACACGGCCCCTTTGATAGTGATGCTTTAAATTCACTTTTCGAACATCTTCCCGACAATAAGTCAGTGTTGTGCGATTTTAACGCCCATCACTATCAATGGGGTAGCTTGAGGATCGATGGTCGTGGGGAGCAAGTAGCCGACCTAATACTACAGTCCAACCTCTGTCTTCTGAACGATGGTAGAGCGACTCGTGTAGATGATCGTACTGGTAACTTTTCGGCCATTGACTTATCTCTGGCCTCCCCTGGTATACATCAAGATTTCTCATGGGACCCTTACGACGACTCCTTGGGAAGTGATCATTTACCCATCTGTCTTTCTTATACACGCGACATCATTTCGGACACTCCACCTCCAAAATTTAACTATAAGAAAGCAGATTGGGGATCCTTCTCAAGGATCGCCAATTTAGATATATCTGGGGAGACCATGGATGTTAAGGTAGAAAATTTAACCCAATCCATATTGCACGCAGCTGAGGCTGCTATTCCCAAGACTTCTACAGTTCAGGCGAAGCATAGAGAAAATTGGTGGACGCCGGATTGCCGACAAGCATTAAGAAAACGCAACAGGAGATACAGGATTTTTGATAGTCAGCCCACTGAGGAAAATTTTATTGCATACAAACAGGCACGGGCTGAGGCAAGGAGAATAATAAGGGCTAAACGTGACTCCTGGCGGTCCTTTGTGTCCACGGTGACTCGTACAACACCATTACGTAAAGTCTGGTCCACCATAAGAATATTAAATAATAAAGTCCCAAAAATCCCTGTGACCACCCTTCAGGTAAATAATAACATCTATGACGAGCCCGTGGACGTTGCTAACATCCTCACCAGGAGTTTTCCTCATGTAAGTAGCTCAGCCAATTATGACCCGCGTTTCCAACATCATAAACGCATGTCTGAGCTACAGATTATTGACTCTGCCACAGAAGACGTAGACTCCCCGTACAACCAAGAGTTTACGCTAGATGAACTGCTCCTTGCCCTTAAATCCTGTAAAGACACCAGCCCTGGACCAGACACCATCACGTATGGTATGATCCAGCATCTTAATCAGGACAACCTGATTAAGATGTTAGCATTGTACAATGAGTTATTTGTTTTACAGGGAGGGGCACTAACCCTCCACCAACCCACTTGACACGTAGGTAGCACGTATGGTTTGGCTATGGTTACCATCCAGCGTTGTAAATGGTTTCTTGGCTTACAGAAAACCATTTGGCTTGTCACTCAATGTAAAGCCACCTGTAAAGGAAAGAAAAGCAATAAGAAGTGACAGGAAAGATGGGAGAAATAGGAAGAGAGGAGGGCAGGCACAGAAAAAGAATGATAAAGGCTAAGGAAGAAGTAGGCAGCACTACATCAAGTGAGTGGATGATGGTCGCCACCACCTACCACTGTTACCGACTCAAATTTAATGCAGTGAGTTACAGAAGGTCGGAAGGAGGAACAGAATTATTGTCGGGAGCTGTACATTCGGCACAGCAGATAGAGAAAACATTTATATTGATGCTACACTCCATCGTCCTCCTTTTGGGCGATGGCCGTGGGGAGGAGGAATTTTTCACAGATTGAGAGAATTATATAAAGGTTGCATCTGCCAGCTTCAGGGGATTGATTAGAATAGGTATGGTAGGTTGATTTGAGTAGATTAGGTTATTTAGGTTAGGTCAGATTAGTCTGCAAAACTATCAGAATAAACTCGATTGTCCGAAACTGCATTTTTATCTTTACATCTCTTGAGTGGTCAGCTGTAAAAGGAAAATAGCTCACAGATTGGTCAAATATTACAGATTAAATGAAATGCCTTAGATAACCCCTTCAATGTCCTGAAACAATCCATTTTCTTTCGTGAATGTTTTGATCTATGTTAGGGGAGACTCTAACATCCTATCACAGCAGACAACAAAAAGGTAAAATGTCAAAGTGCAAGCAAGCCCCGTGAGAAAATTAGCCGCGGTAGCCCATCTCCATATCAGAGGCCTTTGAACCTGTGACGGCTTATTCATCCTATATCCTAAGAGACAAGGCCGCAGCATCATCCATGTATCCACAGTTACCTCCCCTTGGTGTTGCGCCAGGTGCTTATTTTCCCTACTAACCCGCAAACTATGGGTGAACACCTGAATCAAGTAAATCTCAGCTGCCCGCACCAGGATTCGAGGCCTCGTGCTAATGGGCCTTCACATTCGGCTATGCTAACCACTCAAAGCGGCGAATAAGCAAATAATAATAATAGAAAAATAACTGCAACTGAAATGGGTAGACTATTATTATTATTTTCACCGATGCAACCAAAACAGTATCGCAAATATACAAAATTTTCACGTATTTTTTGGAACAATTTTGAATACTGTCACCACCACCACCACCACCACCACGACCATTATCCTCCTCCTCTTCCTCTTCTTCTTCCTCCTCCTTCTCCTCATCATTATCAGCATTATATTTCTGCACCGTAACGGCCGCTTCGCACACGCCTGACGCGCCACCCATATATGGTAACATTCCCAAACCAGGACTGAAGTGAGGGGAAGAGGTAGACCAAGAACCAGATGGAGTCATAAAATGCGTAATTATAAGGCGGGAAAGGCAAAGAGTCGGGTTGTTTCCATGTGACAGTCACCCCCAAACCTCTTTCCGCGCAGTTGATGACCAGGGGTAGTCAAATTGGAGGATAAATTTGACTAGTAACCAAGGAGACTCATTCTTATCTCATAGCTAAAGCTCGTTGTATTTTATGTAACTACCATTTAGTGTTCATGTTAGGAGAGATGCCCAGTTCCTTTTTGTTTCATTTTTTTTTTTCTTTTTTAGGCAGTGCTGTATGTTTTTATGGATCAGATATTATTTTTAACTGATGCCGGTTTTCCAATGGTCTCCGTCAGCATTCCAGTCTAGTTCTCCAGCCCTGGGGTCCCTTCTTAGAAACTCATCCCATCTACTCCTTGGTCTTCCCGCAAGGCCTCTCCCTCCCACGGTGAGATGTGTATGGCGATTCACTTAGTTATTTCCACAGTCTCCTCTCGTCCACTTATTGCCACATTCTCTCCACGTCCAGTCCACCTCAGCTTACCCTTCTCACAGTCACTTCTCGTCCACTTATTGCCACATTCTCTCCACGTCCAGTCCACCTCAGCTTACCCTTCTCACAGTCACTTCTCGTCGACGTATTTCCACATTATCTCCAAGTCCAATCCATCTCAGCTTACCCTTCTTCACCTTACCACGACCTCCAGTGCTCAAATATCCTCTTCTACCTGTACACATTGATTCGTCTCCCCCTGTGCCCAGTGCTTTCATCTCGCCGTCTTATTATCATGGGCTCAGATAGGCGAAATTCTTCCTCCATTCCCACGTGTCACTACCAAACAGCATCACACTTCCTACACACGAAGTACAGTTCACATTTTACATCCAGAATCCCATAAGGTGTAGTGTCAGCTCTCTAAACTTCCTCCAACCACTTTTCACTCCCTGTCCCCTCGCTAATATCGCCCAGGTAGCAAAATTCAACACACCTAAAGCCACATCACGTACAAGTCTCCCTTAGGCTTGACTTAACCTTTTCATATGGCACACTTTTAACTCCGCGCGAGATGGTTGCTATCAACCCGACAAAATCTTCCAAAGGTATACTCACTAATGTTTAATAATATTCAGCTTAATCCTGCATCATCCTTGAACATGCTTGGGGTTTCATTTACTCTGGACTTATCTTGGAAAGATCATATTACATCTCTTGTAAAATCTGCTTCCAAGAGATTAGGTGTGCTAAGCCGACTCCGTTCCTTCTTTACCCCTGCACAATTGTTGACTCTATACAGAGGTTTTATCTGCCCCCGTGTGGAGTACAACCTCATGTGTGGGGAGGCTCCCCACATACAGCTCTTCTCAATAGGGTGGAGTCAAAGGCTTTTCGTCTCATTTACTCTCCTCCTCTTACTGACTCCCTTCAACCTCTGTCTCTTCGTCGCACTGTTGCATCTTTATCTCTTTTCTATCGCTACTTCATTGGTCACTGCTCCTATGAACTGTCTGCATGCATTCCTCCACCTCTACGACGGGCGCGTAGCACCCGTCTAGCAGCAAACTCTCATCCCTTTTCTGTCCAACTCTCTAATGCAAGAGTTAACCTTTACTCCCAGTCCTTCATTTATGCAACAGGTCAGCTGTGGAACTGTCTCCCTCTGTCTGTATTTCCTGCCTCCTATGATCTTCAGTCTTTCAAACGCAGTGTGTCCAGGCATCTCGAAATGTTCGAATCTTGAATTTAGCTCTCTTTTGTATTTTGTTTTTCTCTTGGAAGGAAAAACAATTGCCGGCTCGCGGCCTTTAGTTCCTTCTTCCTCGCAAAAAAAAAAAAAAAAATACTCCTTTCACCCTGACTTGGCCTAAAATTGCCATCTCTCCATCTAGAAATGTTGAGCTGCAGCAATAGCGTAACACTAGAATATGATGGCAGGCACGAAGAAGTGCTGTGGAAAGAGTGTAGAGCCGTGGCAGTGTCTTTCCTTACCGCTAAACAATGAGTAATAAGCAACATATGGACGAAAATCTGGGACAAGTTAAGGTGAAAAAAAAATATACAGACGCAAGACCACTGACCACTCCATTAATCTCCCTCTGTCCACCCCAATAACCACAACCTTTGCCTTCCCCACACTCACTTTCAGACTCACAGATTGCATACCCTCCCTCTGCTTCCTTAAATATCTCCACAGCACCCTCGTTGTCATCAGCAGTCTGTTACGAATCACCTCCATACGATTAAACTCTTTTTTCCTTAACTCGGCCCAGATTTTCCTCCTTTGCGTCTTATATCAAGTAGCTCAGTGACAGCAAAAGACAGCGGTTGTACATCCTTTCCATTTAGTTGTCTCTTGCTACATGTCAGTATTCAGGATGGAGAGGTCGCAATTTTAGGCCAAGTAAGAGTAAAAGGAGTATACCATAATAACTCAGATCTGTAATCCCAGAATGGTACTTCCGAGATTCAAAATAGACCTCTGACGGACACCAGTTTTTACTATAAACTCCCGCTATCTGCTCCACCCACTTTCACACGCTTTCTTGAACCACGCTACGGGTTCAATCCTACATGTACAGTCTCACCAAAAAAGTACCCGAGCACCTGGGCACGATGGATATGAACGTGAGCAGAAATTAACGTGTCATCTCGGAATGGGTGGCATACCTGATTTTGGAATGACGCACTCTGACAGAAGTACACACGAGGAGAGCTGTTTTCAGATTTTTCGATCACCTGTTTTTGTAGCTTACAGCGCTCGGATACCTTATGGTGAGACGTAAGCCACTCACGTTCTGGAAGGAGTTGCCCTCACGTGGTGGCAACGCTATAACCAGGCGGCTCCACTTCCTGGTCATATAAATGCCCCTCAGCTCCCTCCCTGTCCCCAGCAAGGAGGATGGTGAACCGCAAAAGGGCAACTTCAGCCTGCAGTCCACCGGCGTCACGTGTAGATGAGCCTGGGACAGCAGCAACAATAACAGCAACAGCAACTACTACTACTACTGCTACCACTACTACTACTACCACTGCTACTTTTCCAGTCCTAACTTTCTTTGTCCACTCCGTGTCCTTTCTGGGCGCACTATCTTATACCTTCTGAAATCTACAAAAACTAGGTAGAGTTTTCTTTTTATCTAGAGCTTTTTGTATTACCTGATTATCGAAAACAGCATCAAGTTGTACACCCACCTGGCATAAATCAAAACTGCATCTCATTAATTTTTTGTTCTCCTCTTACACTTTACTCTCCCGTCTCAGCAACTTTCATTATCTGGCTTAACTTCCTCACATCCCTAATAGTTTCCAGGCTTGAGTGCGCTTCCCTTCCTCTTATATACATTCACAGTCCCATTCTTCAGCCAGGCATCCGGCATCCAATCCTCCCTCACAGGTGCACTGATTAACAGGTGCTGGATAGGGACGCCTGTACGTGGTGGCACTGATATGACCGGGTGGCTCCTCTGCCTGGTCATACAAACGTCCCTAAGTTCAGTCTGTATCCCCAGAAAGGAGGATGGACTTCAGAAAGGTAATTTTATTTCGCATTCCCCTAAGTAGACAGTCGGGTGAGCGTGGGATTGCAACTGCTACTACCACCACTAATACTACTACTGATACTATTATTACTACTATTACAACAGCTACTACTACGACTACTACTACTACTACTAACACCATCATCATCATCATCATCATCATCATACGAACTTTTTTTTCCAGCGTAAGAAAAAAAAATCTTTATACTTCTAATCCTTGGAGATAGTTACGCCTCTCTCTCAGCCTCTATCCATCGTCTATCTGTTTTTGCTCTCTCTCCTTCATCTGCAAATATGAGTCTATCTCAACTTCTATCGCTATCTGTTTCTCTGCCTATTTCTTTCTCAGCTAAGGTATCCATCTATCCGTCTACTAATCTGTCTTTCTTTCTATCTATCAGGCAGTCTGTGCATGTCTGTGTCAGTGTATGTTCGTCTGTTTAACCATTCTTTTTACAAGGTAGATAGACACGAAGTTAGGCAAATGTCTATCTATTCATCTATCCACTTTAACCATGTCTCTCTCTCTCTCTCTCTCTCTCTCTCTCTCTCTCTCTCTCTCTCTCTCTCTCTCCTCTAACGCCGCATCCTCTGAGGGGTGACCTTTACAAAAGACTCCCAGGAATCTCTGCGTTCCAGGAGGCTGTGTGTGTGTGTGTGTGTGTGTGTGTGTGTGTGTGTGTGTGTGTGTGTGTGTGTGTGTGTGTACCAAAATGCTGTGTGTATATATGCATGTGTGTCGTGTAGAAAGGTACGCAAATATCTATCTGTCTATCCATCTATCTATCTATCTATCTCTATCTCTCAATCCATCTATCTATATATCCATCTATCTATCTATCTGTCTATCCATCTATGTATATTAATTTGTGTGTATGTGCGAATGAATGAATTTGTATATAGGCTTATGTATTGCCCTTCGTATGTGTGTATGAATATGTGTATGTATGTATATACAAGTATGTATGTATGCATGTATGTATGTATGTATGTATGTATGTATGTATGTATGTATGCATGTATGTATGTATGTATGTATGTATGTATGTATGTATGTATGTATGTATGTATGTTTAGAAACAGTCCCCAATTCACAGCATTAAAACACACTGTATATGCTATTTTGACCTACACACACACACACACACACACACACACACACACACACACACACACACACAACTCTGAAACAGGACCTGAGTGTGTGGGGGCTCTCCTTGAATACATACATGCATACGTACAGACAAATACGTACACAGCTCCTACAACGCACACACTCCAATACATATGCATACACTCCTCCTGCACCTCCTACCGCGCACACATAGACGTGCACACACTTCTTGCAACACGTACACACCAACACACACACACACACACACACACACACACACACACACACACACACACACACACACACACACACACACACACACACACACACACACACACAGCTTAATTAAACAAGCAAACAAACAAACAAACATGTCCACCTGCTTGCATAAATACATACATAACTTACGTGTGTGCATACATAAAGTGCGTACATGCATGCACACGAATACACTGGCATACACACACTGTACACACATTCTGAAACAAGAGAGAGAGAGAGAGAGAGAGAGAGAGAGAGAGAGAGAGAGAGAGAGAGAGAGAGAGAGAGAGAGAGAGAGAGATTCCTGGAATCTGAAGGACTATAATTAAAATGCTTTCCTTCAGACGAAAGTTGCTGTGGGCGATGGCTCTCTCTCTCTCTCTCTCTCTCTCTCCCTCTCTTTCTTCTTCTTCTTCTTTTCTCTCTCTCTCTCTAATCCTTTTCTACTTTCACTTTAACTTGGCCTAAAATTACCACAGCAGATTAGCACTATACTAGAATATGATGCTAGTCACGAAGAAGTGCAATGGGCAAGATGTAGAGCCGTAGCATTTTCCTCCCACCGACTTACGTGGAATTAAGGTGCCGATGGACGAAAATCTGGGCCAAGTTACGGTGAAAGGGGACGATTTTTACACCAAACGAATTTATACCAGACGATTTTACACCAGACGATTTTTACGTAGACGATTTTCATACCAGACGATTTTTACAGACCATTTTTTCACCAGACGATTTTTATACCAGACTTATTATACCAGACGATTTTACGCCAGACGATTTTTATGCCAGACGATTTTACACCAGACTATTTTTATACCAGACAATTTTTACACCAAACGATTTTATACCAGACAATTTTACCAGACGATTTTTTATACCAGACGATTTTTACACCAGACTTTTTTCACCAGATGATTTTTACGCCAGATGATTTTACACCAGACTTTTTTCACCAGATGATTTTATACCAGACGATTTTACACCTGACGATTTTACAGGACATTTCTTTCGATATGGATTGAAAATTTGTGACTGAGCTGGGGTTCCTACTCAACCAGCCTTAAAGATCCTGCTCCTGACCATATGCCTTTGTGGTCCTTTTTCGCCGTTTCGACAATATGGAGGGTAGACCAGCCCTGTGCATGAAGGACATTATTCTCACGGCCATGAAAGCATACATTTCATTATCGCGCCCTCTGACTAATGAAAAAAAAAAAGAAAGAGGAAAGAAGAAAAGGAAGAAGAGAAAACCTTGGATTAATCAGGCTTGTTAAGATGCTGTTCACAAAATTGAGGGGGATTACAAAAAATAGCGGTGCCAACCCACCCTCGAATCTGAATCGTTATATGTTCCTGCCCGAAATTTTGCCAAGTCTGTACTTTGTTTTGCTAAAAACATTTCATTCACTCCAAATGCTCTGAACTCTCTAACTCAACTTCTGGTTCCTTTTGGCCTCTGATGAAAATCTGTCAGATAACTTTATTACATCTTTCTTCCCTCTCCTTTTCCTTTCTGATGTCATATATATATATATATATATATATATATATATATATATATATATATATATATATATATATATATATATATATATATATACTGATAAGGCAGAATTTTTACCCAAGCTTTCTTCTATAATTCCACTTCGGACGATTTTCGATGCTGTCCTTCCGCCTCCTTCCTTCTCCGACTTCCTGATGACTGTCATAAAATTTTCTTCAAAGGAAATATTCTCTACCCTCACTGGCCTCAGTACTCACAAGGAGTACAGACCTGATGGGTTACGTCCAGCTGTATTTAAAAACTGTGCTTCTCTGGTGACACCTTTCCTAGGGAAACTCTTTCGCCTTGTCTGTTAACTTGCTGGAAATATGCTCCCATTCAGCTTGTCCCAAAGGTGACCATTCTCATCCCTTCAAATATCGCCAGTTACTCTAATACTCTTTATTTCTAAAGTCTTTTGATTTATCAGCAGCAGGAAGATTTTGCTGCAGGTTTCCTTCATAACCTTTCCAACTGTCAGTATGTGTTCCGCCAGGGACGTTTCACTGGTGACTCACCTTCCTTTCTGACTCCTATATAGTCATCCATCTTTCGGGACTTTGGCGAAAGCTTTGCTATTACACCTGGCATATCAAAGGCTTTCGGTCGAGTTTGGCATAATTCCTTAACTTCTGACCTGCACTAATACGGTTTCTATCCCTTTATCTGCGCCATCGTCTTACAGTTCCTTACTCGTCGTTCTGTAGATGCCATTGTTGACAGCCACTGTTCCTCCTTTAACATTGTCATTTATCGTTCGGGGTTCTGTCCTACTATCATCTCTCTTCCTTCTTTTCATCAGTGGTTCCATAAACTGTACATCAAACCCTGTCCACTCATATGATGACAGCTCCAACCTTCACTTTTCTACCAGCTTCCCTCAGCGTCTATTGCATCAGTGGCTTTTACCAATCACCACATAAGACTATGGCACACCCAGTTTCTGACTTGGCCGTCATTTCTGATTGGGGTAAAAAAAAGATAATAATGCATCAAAAACTCAGTTCCTACATCATTAACAACCCGCCAAAAACTTCCACAGGAGTATCCTTTAATATTCAACAAAATACAGCCCAGTCCTTCATTATCTCTTAATATCCTTAGTTTATTTTTCTTCCCCTCGGGATCTATCATTGAAAAATAATATTACCTCTCCAGCAAAATCTGTTTCCAAGAGATTAGGTGTGCTATGCCGACAACGTGTTTTCTTTACCCCTGAACATGGTCTTATTCGCCGGCGTATGGACTATGGAGTACAGTTCGCATGTTGGGGGAGTCCTCGCATATAGCTCTTCTAAACAGTGTGGAGTTAATGGCTGTTCTTATCAGCTCCCCTGCCCTCTTCGCCAGTGTTGCATCTCTATCTCTGTATCGGTTTCAATGGCTTTTGTTTTTCTGGACTGCCTGCTTGCATGTGTCCTGCATCTGGCAGCACACACACTCACCCCTTCTCTGTCCAGCTGTAATGCAAGAATTAACCTGCTCTCATTCATGTATGCAACAGGTCGATTCTGGAACACTTTTCCTCACAGTGTATTTCCCTCTGTTTTGAAGCCCCAGTCTTTAAACAGAAGGTTTTTCAGGCAACTTGAAATAAATAGATCTTGAATTTGGTTTCCTTTTGTTCTGCTTTTAATGGAAAAAAACAACATTGTGGTCTTTTAACCTCTGATTCTTTTTTCTAATGACATTCTCTAACTGTTTGCACCAAACTACACAGACATATTATACGATACGCTGTCCTTCAAATATATTAAAAAGTGCGTCTAAACGGTCAGCCTTTGAGTCCCCTAGGGTATGGGACCACAAATAACCCCAGTTGTGGCCCTTCCCTTCGTGACGACCGCTGTGAGATGTCCTGAACCATTTTATGACTCACTTTACATCAATTTATACAACATTTAGTGCCTTTCCTCCAGCATCGTCTCTGCTAAACACGACCACTCTAAATTTCACCTTCTTTTCCTCACCCAGACTTCTCTCTCTCTCTCTCTCTCTCTCTCTCTCTCTCTCTCTCTCTCTCACACACACACACACACACACAACTCTAGTGGCAGAAAACCTTAATCTGCATCCTCCAACATTTTCTATACTCATCTCAGAGCTAAAGGTGGCTGTTGCTTTTATGTACGCAACAGTCTAAATTATTGCTCTCAGGCTCACGAACATATATTTTCTGAATCCTTTCCACTCTGACCACTACTATTCTGCCACTCTCGAGCTAACTAATTCTGCCATGTTTATTCACCTCCAAATTCTTCTCACAATCCAACCTTCTCTGATTATCCCGCTTCTAAAATGGTAACATTATTTTCTTTTCTCTCTTACTTTCCCAAATCTCCATTTTCGAAAATTTTATGTTCACCACCACGTACAGATTTTTCGGCCAGCTCGTGCTGCCCTTATTGTTAGTGACGTTTTCTTGCCTGATTTTTCTTTTGGTTGTTCTTTCTTGTTTAACTGTGGCAGACACTTCTACCCTTCAGAATTAACCGATTCTGACCCAACTTGGACACTATAACCAGCCTATGACCTAGTTGTGTCCGCAAGGTTTGGGGGGCTAGGCAACTACTCGTTGCCTAGTAATGGCTGAAAAACCGCTTTTTTTTTTTTTTTTTTTTTTTTTTTTAATCTTAGAAACATTACTAATGGGCATAGAAAGCTCTGACTTCTTTTGACATAATCTTGAGGTCATTCCCTATCGGAAGTGTGCCATCGATTTTAGTCTCTCTCCTCTAATTTTCGAGTGGCAACCCTGCGAAATTTGGCCTCAGCGTCCCTAGTAACCAGTAGGTACCAGTTTTCGAAATTGTCCCCCAAGTTCCCCAGTGTCTTGTGGAATTGAATGAAACTTTGCATGTTTATAGACATTGACTAGTACTACAACTTTATAATGTACGCTTATGTGCTACATTGGCCAGGTCGGGGGTCAAAGGTCATCAAATGAAAAAACGGTGAAATAGCTAAAATCATGAGTATGCTCACACAAAATGTTAAGGCTCCGAAAGATTATTAAGCCAGGGCCATGATTCTTGGATGGAATGTTGCACTGGAGTACCTCCATATAAAAATGACATTTAGTGTCGAAACCCACTTCCAGTCGCCGGCAGCGCCACCTAGAAGTTGTGGGCCATTCCGCGAAATTCAAGTTCCCTAGCTCCACGGTGGGTGGATGGAATCGAATGAAACTTTGAATACATATAGACGTTAAGAGTACTGTAAGTGTGCTTTGTATATGCGTGACCTATATCCGCCAGCTCAGGGGTCAAAGGTTATCATGTACGGAAAATATGAAAAGTGCTAAAATTACTACCTTGCTCGCGGGAAATGCTAAGGCTCCTAAGATTATTAAGCCAGGGCCATGATTCTTGGGTGAAATGTTGCACTGTAGTACCTCCATATAGGAATGACTTTTGGTGTTGAAACTCACTTTCTGGGGCTGGCAGTGTGCTCTATAATTTGTACCTCCGGTGGGCCTAAGCATGATCCTTTTAGAGCTGGCTGTCGTAGCCTGTCAGCGTGTTTTCAGTTCCTTTCGTCCGTCTAGATAGGGCTACTCTCCTTTTTTCTTTCCCTTCTTTCTTCCATCCTTTGTTTCTTTTTTCTTTCTCCTATATTTTCTTTCTTTTTTTTCTCCTTTTTTCTTACTTCCTTTCTTACTTTTTCTGTGTTTTTTCTTTGAAGGTAATGATCAGGGGGGAGGAATGGTGCAGTCTGGTAAGCGTGGCAGTCCTGTGCTTATTATCCTGTGAACACTTGGTCATCAGCATAATCTCTCTCTCTCTCTCTCTCTCTCTCTCTCTCTCTCTCAGCCCAGAGATGTAGAGGGTGAGGCAGACACACAAAACCTGAGATATTCGTAATGAGGTGGTTTGTGTGTGTGTGTGTGTGTGTGTGTGTGTGTGTGTGTGTGTGTGTGTGTGTGTGTGTGTGTGTGTGTTTTAGGGGGCCGTATATGTGTGTATGTATGTATGTATGTATGTATGTATGTATGTACGGTATGTATGTATGTACGTATGTATGTGGTTGTGTAAAATTACCTGTTTAATGATATGGCGTGTGTGTGTGTGTGTGTGTGTGTGTGTGTGTGTGTGTGTGTGTGTGTGTGCATGCGTGCGTGCGTGCGCGAGACGCAGTACAGTAAGTTTAGCCTGACTTCGCCTCTCACAACACACACAATTCTGTTATATTGTAGTCAAGTGGTTAGAGGAATTATCTGCTGCCTGAACGGACGCGAGTTCAATCACAGGCTTTGGCAGGGAAAGTGTGAAGATTCGGATATTCATGAAACAGACTACTAATATTCCACAAGACTCACTGACACGTAAAAGTACCCCTGCTGATTACGTCTGCCTAGTATGTATTCAGTATGGACGGTGGGTGTTAGCGCCAGAGTGGTAACATGCGAAGGTGCGTGATAGGTAACAGGACTGAGGAGTAGGTCGGGAGTTGGACAAAATATTCATATGTGGTGTATTTCTCTCTCTCTCTCTCTCTCTCTCTCTCTCTCTCTCTCTCTCTCTCTCTCTCATTCGTTTATAATTTCCATTCCTTATGTGAGTATAATATATGGGGATTATTCTTCCATTTGAGAGAGAGAGAGAGAGAGAGAGAGAGAGAGAGAGAGAGAGAGAGAGAGAGAGAGATGGTGACAGCTGGCTACATAGCAAGAGACAGAGGCACGTATTCTCATCGGGTAAGGAAGCTCCCTAACACCTCTTCCATAGCGATTTACTTTTGGTTATGGCCGGTTAATACCCTTTTGTAAGTTATTTAAGCATAGGATGGCGATGTCTGAAGAAATTATATAGCACAGAATAGAAGAGTGTAATAAGCAAAATAAATCGCTTAGGAAAAGGTGTTAGGAAGCTTAGAATTCGGGGCAGAGAGTATAGTAGTTGTGGTCTCAGGTTCGATTTGGTGTGAACCAGGTGGACTGCAGGATGAGGCTGTCTTTTTTCCTACTTTCCACCATTATCCTTTCGGGGGATCGGTAGGGAGCTGAGGGACGTTTGTATACTCGAAGTTCTATTTGTGCCACCACGTGAAGGCGTCCTATCCATCTCTACACTCTATTCACTTTCATTTGCCCTAATATTGCCATCTCTCCATCTTGAATACCGAACTATGTCAGGAGATCGGCACTAGATTACGATGCTAGTCACGATGAAGTGCTATGGAGACCCGGAACCATAGCATTTTTCTGCCATTGAGGTTAGTGAGAGAGGCAACAAAAGGAGTAATATTTCTACCTGGTTCAGGTGAAGGGCGTATAGAAGCCAGTGGTGAAACATGCCCCAGGGATCACTGCTGGGACCTGTTGTGTTTACTACTTTCATCAACAACTCCACTGCAAAAAAAAAACATTAATATTTTTACTCTCGCCTCCATCAGACAGCATTTCTATTCAGTTAAGGGGGGATTTTTTCTTTCTTTTTGCAGTGATGGGGATTTTTTTATCAATATCTAATCCCCCCATCTGGAAAGGACCTAAAATCTAAGCTGGAAAAAAATCGTCTGAATGTAACAAAGAGATTATCCCGACCACGGTACCTGCTTCAAGAGATTACCTTGTTTAGTACCATGACGATTTTTTTTACCTATTTCTTGCTACCTTCAGACGGTTTTATTTACTTTACGGTAGATTTTTTTGGAACTGCAGGGGATAGTGGTGATTTTCAGTGACCCGTTTCAGCAAGAGAAGGAAATGGAATGGTTTGTTGGTAGGGAGAATATATGAAATAAGTCATAGGGTGAAGAGGTTGTCAAATTTGTGTGTGTGTTTTTTTGGACACACACACACACACACACACACACACACACACACACACACACACACACACACACACACACACAGCTGAAACCCAAGACTGTTCGTATGTGCACAGTCATTTCTCGGACCTGTTCTTTTCACAGATGACGATGGAAATCATAACTTTAATTTTTTCTATCTCCAAACAGTTCTATTAAGCCTAGGAAAGGGGTATTGTGTTGTACGAGTATATGCATAGAAGTTGCCGATTTGCTCACGTCTGAAATTGTCTTGAAGCTACTACACACACACATTCAAAGCATAATCTACGTCTCCTGAAGGACGCTGATCATTAGGGCTGAGGGACACTACTCTCTGTCGGTGGAGAAATGACCCGTCCCCACCCAGTGCCTCACGCATGGGTATAGGTGTGGGTGGCTCCTGAGTGTAGGGCGAGAGAGTGCGTGTGGTGGATGCTGTGTTGTTGTGGCTGTATTTGTGTGTATATCATCAGGGGGACTTTTAACAGAGTATGGACATGTGGTAGTGCGTGGAGGGACTTACTACGAGACTCCGGGTGTGACTAAACGTTGATCAGGAGGACTGGTAGCCGCACAAAACACTGATCTTATCGCCGAATGTCCCCGTAGATAAACAACATTAGTGAAGGACATGTCTGACTCATTTTGAAAAGTCTCCCCTAAGCTTAAAGAAAATAGTCTGAAAAGATGAGAAGAAGAAAATAAATAGCAAAAAAGCTAATGTATGTCAAGTTACCAGGAGACGATTTTCTTCAGCTCAGGACTGGCTTCTCGTCGTGTAAGGGTTAAAAACAGTGTCCGCCAACTCCCTGATGAGGATAGAAAGCTTGACTATTTATTACTGTTCCCGCCAGACGATTTTATTCAGCTCTCATCCAATAAAAGGTGAATGATACTGACGCGGGATTACGTAGCTTCATATCAGTATTTGCAGGGAATATTAACACTCTCAGGCCCCCAGTAGTTCACTCCCAGCTGAACGAAATCGTCTGACATACGTAAAATAAAATACTAGAGTTGTCCCCATCATGATAGGGTTAATGTACCAGTAGTGACACTTAGGCTCCTATGACTCACTTTGCTGGATGAACTCGTCTTGTTAGCCGGAAAAAAAACACGACAGAAGCTACCACGAGAAAGATAAGATGGGTGGGGGAGAGGGACGCCTTCACGTGGTGGCACTGACATGACCTGCCCGATTACACAAACGTCCCGAAACTGCCTCCCTGTCCCCAGAAAGGAGGAGGAGGAGGAGGAAGCACAGGAGAGGGCCCGCTCTAGCCTGCAGTGCGCCGGGTTCTTGTTTCAGATGCACCTGGAACACCGACGACCACCACCACCACAACAACAACGGTAACCACAACAACAGTAACAAGAACAACAACTGGCTCCTGGCCTTTGGTTCCTTCTTCCTTGCATAAAAAAAAAAGACTGTGACAGGCTAAATTTACAATAAGCTCTTTTAAAAATTGTTGAATGGTTGTGTGAGTGGCACTTAACGTAGAGAGATGTTAATTGCTCCTAATCAGATGTCACAATAAAATGTTTGTGTACTTAATGACGGGACAGAAAAAAGAATTGCCTTGGTGGAAAAAATATAACAATGTCCATTTCCTAAGACTCTCTCTCTCTCTCTCTCTCTCTCTCTCTCTTTTAGTGTAATGGTTGTCAAAAAAGATAATAGAATGTTAGGTGTAATTAACTGCATTGTCACGCTTAATACTAAACATCACGCACACACACACACACACACACACACACACACACACACACACACACACACACACACACAAAGAATCTATTTTGTTTACCATGTTGTCGACTGGGAGAGAAATATTATTAACCCCTTCAATACGCAGACGTCTTACTTGATTGTAATAGGGGTTAATTAGGGTCCTTCGAGATAGATGCCTCTCTTAGGGTGAATGAACTCGTCCTGTAGCAGCAAGAAGGAAATTAAAATTGGTGTTACCTGTTTGAAGAGGTTAATCAAATGCTTAAAATCCTCAGAATATTTGCAAGTGTAAATGCGTTTTAATTTATCCCTCCTGCCTTGCCCACACCAGGAAACAGCTGGAATCTTATAGGTCACAGGCTTCACCTCGATAGGTTATGTAATTTTCCACCAGTAATGTGACGGACGAATGCACCAGGCTTCCAGAAAATGTCATTGAGAACCCCAGCCTGATATATTAAAAAAAAAAAAGAAAGATAATCATTCACTAGCAAGTTGTGATATATATATATATAAATTCTCCATATTCGTGTTAACATTTTTTTGAAGCACCCTGTAGATCAGGCAGTTGCTTTAGCTCCCAAACTCATATATATATACAGTATCAAAGTGTAAATCAACCCATGTGCAACATTTAAATACACTGCAAAAGGATAATCTTCATGATAGGTGATTGTTCTCTCCTTGCATCTAACTGTTATGTATTACAATCTGTTACCTGCCCATATTCGTATTATCAAAACCTTTGAGAGTATATTTGCTTAGGTTATGTAGACGAAAGACATCTTCGCTTACGAGATGAGTAGATAGACACTAAAATTGGACTGTCAGTATTAGGGCAATTGGCCACAGATCTGACTTCCACCTTCCTTCCCCTTACACCTCCATTTTGTCATATACGTGTAATTCATGTTCACAGCGCCAATTAAAATCATAATGGGACGAAGCCTGCCATCTCCTGCTGTCTCCTCGAAAGGGCTGGAATTTTCCTGGTATTGCTGTCAGTGTCACTTCTGTTCACCAGCATAACGATTTTCTCACACACAACTCTTGCTTCATTGTGTCTCTTTAGTAAACTGTTACAAGATTTATTTGGTATATTAAACCGATTCGCTACTTACGTTGAAATGCGTGTAAACAAAGAATAACCTATTTATACTCGAGCACTGATGTTCCCTTGAGCACATTGGATCAATATCAAAGCACTGAAGTTTTCCTAGAACACTGCATCACATTCAAAGCACTGATGTTTTCCTAGAACACTGCATCACATTCAAAGCACTGAAGTTTTCCTAGAACACTGCATCACATTCAAAGTACTGAAGTTTTCCTAGAACACTGCATCACATTCAAAGCACTGAAGTTTTCCTAGAACACTGCATCACTGTCAAAGCACTGAAGTTTTCCTAGAACACTGTATCACTGTCAAAGCCCCGAACTTTCCTTGAACACACTGGATCACTACTAAAAACCATTGAATTTTCCATGATTCCTTCACTGCCTTCCACCGCGCTAGGCTACTCTCCAAAATGCATTCCTGTACGATACTTCTTTCACCTGATTCTTGGTCTCATTCTCCCTTTAATTTTACACTAGACGCCTGGTGGTTTAGTGGATTACGGCGTTCCAACCAGATGTGGCCAGGAAGGGTCTACATCGAGAGGAGGGTGGCTGGGGTTTACTGCTTACGTAATGTCACTCAGGGGCGAACGAGGCTGGTCAGTGGTCACCCTTGGCTTAAATGTCAGAACTGTGTAGCATAATCCCAGGCCCCTACGTTCCTGATGGGACAGATAGGCACAGATAGACAGATAGATAGATAGGTAGGTAGACAGATAGATAGATAGATAGATAGTATTGCTCTGTAAAACTCCACATTCACTCTTTATTGTTTTATTTATGTACTGTATGTTACGTTATTTTGTTGGTGATTTTATTTTTGTTATTATTCTGTGTTACTGTATATGTGATGAAGTTTACATGTAATGATGATGATAATAATAATGATGATTGTTTTATTAGTAATGAGGAGAGTATAGCGATTATGGTGATAGATCTAAACCGTACTAAAATTTGTGATGGTGTGGTGATGGTGATAATGGTGGTGATGTTGACTGAGGTGGTGGTGATTGATGATGATGCTGGTGGTGGTGGTGACTGTGGTGGTGGTGATGGTGATGGTGATAGTGGTAGTGGTGATGGTGATAGTGGTGGTGATAGTGGTAGTGGTGATGGTGATAGTGGTGGTGATAGTGGTAGTGGTGATGGTGATAGTGGTGGTGATAGTGGTAGTGGTGATGGTGATAGTGGTGGTGGTAGTGGTAGTGGTGATGGTGATAGTGGTGGTGATAATGGTAATGGTGTTGGTCATAGTGGTGGTGATAGTGGTAGTGGTGAGGGTGATAGTGGTGGTGATAGTGGTAGTGGTGAGGGTGATAGTGGGGGCGACATATTTGTGTGGTAGTAGCGGAGGAGCGAGTGGAGTGAGGGATGAGGGTGCCGTGAGTGAGGGGAGGGGAGGGGAAAGGGGAGGGGAGGGAGGAGAGGGAGAGGAGGGGAGGGGAGGGAGGGGAGGGGAGGGGAGGGGAGGGAGAGGAGGGGAGGGGATGGGTGGAGAGGGAGTGGGGGATGAGAGGGGAGGGGAGGGGAGGGGTTAGAAGGGAAAAGGGATGGGGAGAGATGGGGGAGGGGAGGGGGAGGAAAGGGGAAAGAATGGAGAAAGGGGTGAAGAGGGACGAGGGTGGCATGAGTGAGGGAGGGAGGGGAGGGTGATGATGAGGGGGAGTGAGAGTGAGGGTGGTGAGGGGAGAGGAGGGGAGGGTGATGATGAGGGGGAGTGAGAGTGAGGGTGGTGAGGGGAGAGGAGGGGAGGGTGATGATGAGGGGGAGTGAGAGTGAGGGTGGTGAGGGGAGAGGAGGGGGTGGTTATGTGGTGGGGAGGGGAGGGTGTGTGTGGTGTGGGTGGGGGTGGTGTGCGGGCGGCGACCTACCTGCCCCCCCTGCCAGTGCTGCCAACGTTAGCGCCTTTTTCCCGCTACATAGTCACTGCATTTAGCCTTTTTTTTCTTCTTACCTTTAGCGTCAAGAAATAGTGATATTATAGAGATTATTATACTTCTAGCGATATTATCATAGTTCCATCCATATGCTAGAGATTTTTACAGTATTTTAGCGATAACAGAAATTGTAATAGTTATAGTAATACGATGGGGATATTCAATACAGATAATTTGACGGGTCTAGCGATATTTTGTAAATGTTGACATAAAGACAGTGACAAGTTTATTTAAAGTTTTAGCGATTTTTTAATAGATTTATATGGTGTTTGAGGTACCGTATTACTGGGATTTTGAGTTCTTGTGATTCTAGTGTTTTTAAATATATAGTTTTGCCAGCATTAGAGAGTTTTATATAATTTAGCAGTTTTTTTAAGAGCAGCGTCCCTCAAAAAACTCTCCGCGGCGCTGTAGATTCCGTAACACATTTTCGTAAGCGATTTATTATGCCTATTACACATTGTTTTATTTATTTATTTAATTTTTGGTAATGATGGAGTTTGCCTCAGTATTGTACAGTCTCGTGGCACCTTTCTCGCGGCGATTTATTACGCTTATTACACCTTGATATATATTTTTTGTTAACGTTTTCGTGTTATATATATATATATATATATATATATATATATATATATATATATATATATATATATATATATATATATATATATATTTGTGTTGTATTTTTGTTATATCTTTGTTATATATATTTTTTGTTTTTATATTTTTGTTATATTTTTGTCCTATTTTTGTGATATTTTTTGTTATATATATTTTTGTTACATTTTTTGTTACATATATTTTTCGTGTTGTATTTTTATTATATTTTTTGTTATATATATTTTTTCTGTTCTATTTTTGTTATATATATTTTCTGTGTTGTATTTTTGTTATATTTTTTCTTCTATGTAAATTTTTGTTATAGTTTTGTTATATACATATTTCCTGTTCTATTTTTGTTATATTATTAGTTATATTTTTTACTCTTTTTTTTAGTACCGTCACAGTTGGCCTTAGTGACGTGCAAGAGGATTAAAATGTAATCAGAATAAGTCGCTGAGGAAGATATATTACGAAGCCTTCCACTTAAGATACTATCCGAAATACGATAACATCCGTATTTCCCGTCTACGTCTTGCTTTAAGCTGTAAATGAAATAGCGTAAGTCTAATGAGCATGTTTTTACGAGATTTTAATGATAATAATAATAATAATAATGGTAATGATAATAATGATAACAACAACAACAACAACAATAATAATAATAATAATAATAATAATAATAATAATGATAATAATATGATAATAATAAAATAATAATAATAATAAAATAATAATAATAATAATAATAATAATAATAATAATAACAAAAATAATGTATCTATCTATCCATAGGCAGACGCCATAATCCCGTAAGGGGTGGCCGTTTGTCTCTGAGTTAGTTGTTTTACGGGGAGGGGCACTAACCCTCCGCCAACACTCTTGCTGACACGTAAGGAACACGTATGGGCTGGTTATATGGTTACCACCCAGCGCTGCAAATGGTTTCCTGGCTTATAGGACACCATTAGGCTTGTCACTCAATGTAAAGGCACCTGAAAAAGAAGGAAGAGCAATAAAGAGTGACAGGAAAAGTGGAAGAAATAGGAAGACAGGAAAGCAGACACAGAAAATGAATGATAAAGGTGAAGGAAGAAGTAGGCAGCACTACATCGAATGAGTGGATGATGGTCACCACCAACTAATGATAATAATAATTATAATGATGATAATTCTGATCATCATCATCATCATCATCATCATCATCATCATCATCATTTCTTTTCCCACCTAAGAATGGAGTGAGGATTGGTCCAGATATCGAAGAAAAACACGAAAGAGGGAGAGGCAGGAGAAGTGGGCCACACATTCATTCGTACATTAAGGCCGTTTCACACCGGCTGCGATGCTACGCGAGCCACGCTGTGCTGCGGACGCACGCTCGCGATGTTTGCTATGCGAGTGTTCACACCAGAAGCTATGTCTGCTAACACACACACAGTTTCTTGGCTGCAGCGATGGGAGCTGGTACACTGTGGTCCCCTGAGGTGGAGGATTACACAGGATTACACAGGAAAGCAAACAGCAACAGACCTTATGGTCCTTTCGAGGCTGCTTGTTAGAGAAAACTATGACTACAAGATCTAATCTACATGTTGAAGGATAAGGATAGTAAAGCAAGAAGGCTCCCCCCACCACCAAACCCTCCAGGAAAAAGTGAGAAAAACCACCATGCAGCATGGAAAAACTGACATGGAAATTTTATAGGAAACACTGGAAAGGAAAAGTCACATTCTATAATACTTTATCTATAAGCTACCCGATAGAGTAACCTGAAAGAGAAAGTAAACAAATAAAATAATAGTTACGGCATGACATTATAAACCGGTTACATTGAGTTAATGGGAAGTCTGTGGACATAACGTGGAAGCTACACACTGCACAGTGTGGATGTTTAGGGGTGGTGCAGCAGCCTTGCCTGGCGCTTTTAAGGTAGGCAGCAGTCAATCAGGCCCTAGCTCCGTTTGCTCCACTGAGACAAGGAACTCTCCCATGTGGGACAAGTACACAAGTTTCATCCTGAAGCAGTGACCCCTGGTACATTAAAAAAAATCCCGATGGTGGTCACTTGACTAACAGGGACCCTCAGTGATCCACAGCCCATCACAGGTCGAAAGTAAGAGTAGTGACCGTTAACTCAGGGTTATCTGTGCAGATCCTAATCTGTGCTTATATTGCTTTCTTTGCACTGGGGAGATTGAAAAGTATATAGGACGGGTGTCTTAGATAAAAGGGGACTGCACAGTGCACAGTGTGGATGTGCAATGCACAGAGTGGATGTTTAGGGGTGGTGCGGCAACCTTTCCTGGTGCTTTTTAGGTAGGCAGCAGTCAATCAGGCAATAGCTCCGTTCACTCCACTGAGACAAGGAACTCTCCCATGTGGGACAAGTACACAAGTTTCATCCTGAAGCAGTGACCCCTGGTACATTAAAAAAAATCCCGATGGTGGTCACTTGACTAACAGGGACCCTCAGTGATCCACATCCCATCACAGGTCGAAAGTAAAAGTAGTGACCGTTAACTCAGGGTTATCTGTGCAGATCCTAATCTGTGCTTACTGTATATTACCTCATTTGCTTTGGGTAAATCGAAAAACGTATAATGACGTGACGTGACGCTATGTTAAGTTTACGGGGTGTCCTGTTGACACGAGGGGACTGCACAGTGTGGAGGAGGAGGAGGAAGAGTTATTAATGTTAACTGTAGGCATGAGTAATAAAAGAAAAAAAAAGTGGGTACATGAAACAAATATGAAAAGACTAGAATGTGGTGAATATCATCATCTTGTTCAAGAGCTGGAAATGGATGAAGAGGAATTTAGACAATATTTCAGACTGTCTCCCGCTCAGTTCACTGAAGCTCTCACTCATAGGACAAGACATCAAGAAGCAGGATACCAACTACAAAAACTGTCTTGATGTCATCGGCCGGAAGTGGTTAACCCCTTTACAAGTTTCCGTCATGTTTAACCCTCTCATGGTCGGGACTTCTCAAGCATTCTGTTCCAGCTGACCCAGACGATTAAATTCACCTGAGTACGTCAAAAGAGCGTGTGAATGTCATCACTGTCACCACTGACTCTTTCATGGCCGGGACAACTCTCCAATTAACGCCAGACGACTTTGTTCAGCTGAGAGTGAGTCATAGGGACCTGAGAGTGTTGATAAAATTGCGTGGTTCCAGCAGGGGTATAACCTAAATGTGATGCTCATGATTATGTTACTGGCAGTGGCCTTTGCTATCATATCCCCCTCACAGCACTTCCTTCGCTTCCCCCTCTCCGTCTCAGCCTCTTTCCCTCCTTCCATCCTCTTTCTTCACATTCTCCTCTTACCCTCCATTGTTTCCTTTTACTCCCTTTCATCTTCTCTCTCTTCCTTTTTCCCCCCTCCCTCCATCCCTTTCTCGTACTCTTCCCCCTCACCCTCTCCCGTATCTCTTCCCTCTCACTCTTTCCCTTTTCTCTTCCCTCCCACTCTTTCTCTCCTCTCTTCTCTCTCACTCTTTATCTCCTGTTTTCTCTCTCTTTTTTCCTCCTCTCTTCCTACTCACTCTTTCTCTCCTCTCTCACTTTTTCCCTTCCTCTCCTCCCTTTGCTCTTTTCCTCCTCTCTTCCCTCTCACTTTTTTCCTCCTCTCTTCCCTCTCACTTTTTTCCTCCTCTCTTCCCTCTCACTTTTTTCCTCCTCTCTTCCCTCTCACTTTCCCTACTCTCTTCACCCTCGCACTTTCCCACCTCTTCCCTCTCACCTTTACTCATCTCTCATCCTCTTCTCGCTGGTGCGCGTCCCAGAGTGATCAAGTGCGCATTCGTGAGCAAAGCTATGCCGGGAAAAATCGTCGGCCCGGCAATCGAGAAAGCTATGAGAGCGGTGTTGCAGGCATCGCTTGCGTAGCATCGCATCCGGTGTGAACTGCCTCATTTAAAACAACGCAAGTGATTGAAAGCCACTTGGCTCGGCATCGCCAGCATAACGTGGCTCGCGTAGCATCGCAGCCGGTGTGAAACGGCCTTTAGTCAAGCCACCGGAATCCTGGGTCTATCGCAACCCTGATCATATACAGATTTTTTGGTATTTTCTCCATTTCAAATTATGTACCAGGTAAAGTCAATCTGAGAGAGAGAGAGAGAGAGAGGTGCATAGCCAAACAGTTGTCATATGCTCCTCAGTACAATACATAATTCAGTCTGCTCAGTCTCTGTCAGCTCCCTCCTTAATAACTCGGGCAGAGGAGAGGATTGATTTTTTTTTTTTTTTTTTTAGCGGTCGTGAGGGTGATAACGATGGTAGTGATGATAGTAGCAATGGTAATAATGGTGGTAGTAATGGTGGCAGTGATGGTGATGGTAGCAGTAGTGATGGTTGTAGTGATAATGATAGTAGTTATGATCGTAGTGGTAGTGATTTTAATAGTGGTTGTCGTGATAGTATCGTAGTAGTGGTGATTGTGGTAGTGGTTGTAGTGATGGTAATAGTAGTAGTAGTGATGGTGGTAGTGGTTGTAGTGATGGTGATAGTAGTAGTAGTGATGGTGGTAATAGTTGCAGTGATGGTAATAGCAGTGATGGTGGTAGTGGTTGTAGTGATGGTAATAGTAGTAGTAGTAGTGATGGTGGTAGTGGTTGTAGTGATGATAATAGTAGTAGTAGTGATGGTGGTAGTGGTTGTAGTGATGGTAATAGTAGTAGTAGTGATGGTGGTAGTGGTTGCAGTGATGGTAATAGTAGTAGTAGTGATGGTGGTAGTGGTTGTAGTGATGGTAATAGTAGTAGTAGTGATGGTGGTAGTGGTTGTAGTGATGGTAATAGTAGTAGTAGTAGTGATGGTGGTAGTGGTTGTAGTGATGATAATAGTAGTAGTAGTGATGGTGGTAGTGGTTGTAGTGATGGTAATAGTAGTAGTAGTGATGGTGGTAGTGGTTGCAGTGATGGTAAATAGTAGTGGTTGTAATTTTGGTGGTGGTTGTAGTGATGGTGATAGTAGTAGTAGTAGTGATGGTGGTAGTGGTTGTAGTGATGATAATAGTAGTAGTAGTGATGGTGGTAGTGGTTGTAGTGATGGTAAAAGTAGTAGTAGTGATGGTGGTAGTGGTTGTAGTGATGGTAATAGTAGTAGTAGTGATGGTGGTTGTGGTTGTAGTGACGGTAATAGTAGTAGTAGTGACGGTGGTAGTGGTTGTAGTGATGGTGGTAGTAGTAGTAGTGATGGTGGTAGTGGTTGTAGTGATGGTAACAGTAGTAGTAGTGATGGTGGTAGTGGTTGTAGTGATGGTAATAGTAGTAGTAGTGATGGTGGTAGTGGTTGTAGTGATGGTGGTAGTAGTAGTAGTGATGGTGGTAGTGGTTGTAGTGATGGTGGTAGTAGTAGTAGTGATGGTGGTAATAGTTGTAATGATGGTAATAGTAGTAGTAGTGACTGGTAGTGGTTGTGGATATGGTAATAGTATTAGTAGTAATGATGGTATAAGTAAGTTACAGGAAGGGCACAGAAAGGATCACCTTCCACATGGAATCTACTACTCTTTTTCGTAATGGTCCTTATTTAACACCACTTTGAAGAGATAGACAGGTAGGGCCGTATCCCATTCTGGCCAACAAGACAAAGGACACCACAGATAGCTGCAGTCGCCCCAGCCATATACACCACCCCGTTACATCCCCAAATATATCCTTTATTTTTTAACAAGTCCCTCAGACACACCACAGACACGCCCCAAACGCATACCAGGCAGCCACCTCAACAAACCCTCCATAAGTAGGACGCTCATCAAACTCTACGGTTGCAACTTGCCATATTTTAGCCTTCAAACTGGTAAAGGTACACAGTGAATGAATGAGTGAGTGACACAGTTAGGGACACACTGGGTTTGGCTGCTCCTCTGTCTGAATGTGTCTTTGGCAAATGAACACTCCTAAATTGAGGAATTCATCTTGCATTGCCTCCAGGTATGCTATAGTAGTGGTAGTAGTAGTAGTAGTAGTAGTAGTAGTAGTAGCAGTAGTAGTAGTAGCAGTAGTAGTAGTTGGATTCATCTTAATTGTGAACCCAGTGGAGCACAGGCTCAAGTTGCCCTCCTCCTACACTTCACCATCCTTCTTTCGGGAGATAGGGAGTGAAATGAGATGCCTATATAACCGGGCACTGGAGCCGCAGTGTTATATCGGTGCCACCACGTGAAGGCACCCCTCTCCAGCACCCCAGGTATGCTCTGGCAAAGATAATTAATTGAAAAGGAGTCGTGTCAAATCATGGCTCAGAGTCACACGAAAATTCTGTTCCCCCAGACCTAAAAAAACACACCAGAACAAGAGCATATTTGATTGTGTGAGTGGTTTGGCTTCTACCTGTCATGCTGTGTCAATTGCAGCATCCACACAACTTCTATCTCGCTTATTTTGGGATTTTTTTGATGTTATGAGAATCTGTCGGAACTGTAGCGGTTATGAGAGCAAGTTTAGCGATGTTTGAATTTGGACTTGGCAACCCTACAACCCCCCCCGGCACGTCAGCTCAGTGTGTGTGTGGCCGCCAGTGGGAGAGGTTGTGTGTCTCGTCAGTGCGGCCTGGCTCAGTGGTCCCTTGCACTCCACTCCACTCCACCCCACTCCACACGACCTTATCAACCTCTCCACCTCTCCCCCTTCCCTGTGCTCTGTGCTGTGGTGGTAGTGTGGTGTGGTGGTGAGCCCTGTGGTGCTAACTGTAGTGTGGTGGAAGGTTATTGCACTCACATTTTGGAAAAGTGGTAGTGTGGTTGTAACTAGCAGTGTGTGGAGGAATTATATAGAAAATTTAGTGCTGCTGTGGAGGTGTTGGTGGAAAGTGCAGACGGTAGGTTGAGTTGGGTCTGGGTTGTTGGTCTTGTTGCTGTGGCCCCAGGCTGGTGTGGACGTGAACCCGGTGGACTGCAGGCTGGCTGTGCTGGCTGAGGGTCTGGGGCTTAGTGTGTCTTGGGACGGGGCCGATGTGAGGCTCGGTATGGGGCCGCGGGAGAGCAGCGGGGCGGCGGGGCGTGTGCGCAAGGCCAGCTACTACGTGTGGTTCCTGGGCGCGTGGGAATGTAGGGGTCTGCGCGGCCCGGAGGTGGTGCGACCCGCGCTGGCGCACCTGCTGGCGAGGGAGAGGGAGTCGGAGCCAGACAAGGTGACGCTGCAGGTGTCGGGCCGGGGCGTGAAGGTGGTGCGAGCTGGAGCGGGGCTGGGGAGAGGCGGGGCCAGGCACATCATCCCCGCTGCGGCAGTCACCTACGTGGAGCAAGGCGCGGCTCCTGACGACGACCTGGTGTCCGCTGTTCTGCTGCTGTACAACCCCGCCACGCGCTGCCCTGTACACCTGCACACGTACCGATGCGACTCCACCCACACTGCATCACTCCTAGCCGCCCATCTAGCCCACCTCCCCGCCTTACCCGCCCACCAGGCCAAGCTAGCCGCCCTCGAGGCCCGCCTGGCAGCCCGTGGTCTACTCCCAGCTCCACCCGGGTCTGATGGCGCCTCCACCGGGTCGTCCACATCTTCCGGGGGCGGTGGAGGTGGCGGCGGTGGAGTGGCCAGCTTGTACGACTCGCTGGCTGCTGAATTACGCGAGAAGCTTGGTGCAAGAGGCGCGCCCCTTCTGCTGCCACCTCGCGACTACGACAACACCACCGCCCGCCCCCGCCCGCGTCGCCCGCCCCCCCTCACGCACCACGCCCACACACCCCCTAGGAAGCCCCATGAGGACGACTCCGCCAGGTCGTCCGGGATCGGCAGTGACGACGCGCCCTCCCCCACGCACGACCTGGACCCCCCTGACCCACCCTCTTCCTCAGGTATGCCACCCTCCTGGTTTCCTCCCCCTGTCTCAAGTCCCCCTTCACCCCTGCCCCTTGTCCCCCCCCCCCACAAAGGTCTGTTGCTGCCTGCTCTTTCCTATGTACCCTCACCCCAACCTCTTGTCCTCCTCACCCCTGCCCCTACTCCCCACCCTCACTCCTGTCCCTAGCTTCCCTCACCCTCCTCACCCTCACCTCTCCTCCCTTACTCCCTCCTCGCCCTTACCCCCTCACCTCCATGTTTCCTAAGGCCTCCATTCTCCTTCCTCCTTCCTGCTTCCCTCATGTCTCAAAGGTACAGTTAGGAACAGGGCCGTAGTTCTTCCGTATCTCTCTCTTCTGTTACTATCTATCTGTCTATCTATCTATCTAAATCTACATCATCCGTCTGTCTATTAGTTTCCACGGATTGGTGAAGTGTGAGGTTTGAAGTGTTTGTTTTACGGCACCAAGGTAAGCTATACGTAATGTGCCGTATATCCCGCACGGGCTTGTCTGTGGTCGATGGGGCTGCTCGACCAGACTAGGGGTGATCAACAGTGACAACAGCAACAATCGCCAAACGCCAAAAGATATAACTCGCCAATCGCATAACCCAACGTAGGCTAGCGTAACAGGGCCTTTCACACATTGCCTGATGACCAGCCTGTGTGTGTGTGTGTGTGTGTGTGTGTGTGTGTGAGAGAGAGAGAGAGAGAGAGAGAGAGGCGATGAAATAATCCTTCCTTCCAGTTCGTGACTAGTGCAGCTCTCCCTCCCCCCCCCTTCCTCCTCCTCCTCTTCTTCTTCACCCCCTCACTCCTCTTCCCCCCTCCCCCCGCCAGCCTGTGCAGCCGGCTGGGGTGGTCGGCTGTGTGGTCACGTCAGGGCATAGGAGGGGAAATTCCATGCCGATTTTTTTATATTATTATTTTTCCCCCTTCTGGCTTTCGTTGATATATATTTTTTTCCTGTTGCTTTCCATTTCGAGTTTTGTCTTTTTCTGTCTTGGTCTT
>NC_137006.1:285000-295000 GCF_032717465.1 Coenobita brevimanus | reverse complement strand
GCAATAGGTTAGCGCTAGAACAGGATGCTAGTCACGAAGAAGTTCAGTGGGAAGGATGGAGAGCCGTAGTATTGCCTTGCGCCCTCCAGTACGAGAAATAAATTACAGGGGGACGAAAATCTGCACCAGGTTAAGGTGAAAGGAGTATAGGAACAAGAGTACGTTTTATGTTGTGTTTGTTGATACCTATGACCTGCGTTTTACCCTATTTCACCTTCAGGAGTATCTAAAACTGCTTCCCTTGCTCTGATGTATGTTGCAGAGGAAGACAAATTACAGAAAAATAGATCGCCCGGTACGATATTTTTTCCCCTCGACAGCGGGAGTCTCACGCCGCCCCATGACGTCACGATCTAACGGGGCATTGGGGTGGCAGGTGCGCGATAACCACAAGGCGGGGAGAATTGGCGCTCGTTAAGGCAGTTTCGCGTGGAGCTGGGGCGATGGTTGAGGCGTGGATGGTTAAATTGCGCCTGAGTGTTGCGAAAATGGGGCCTGTTGGGAGTGCGGGATGGCGAAAAGGTGAAAAAGAGACGTTGATTTGGGTTGCTGTGTTGCCGCCACCCTCATGACTCCCTTTGTTTTTTGCACTACACACTCCCCTGCCTGGCGCTCCGTAACATGGGGAGGTATTCATAAAAGATCTCGTTTTTTTTTATAGGTCTTCATAAATTAAGTTACACAAGTCTGGATAGAAATTCATTACATATCAGAATCAATTATTTGGAGTTTTATTTATCTCTTAAATATTGTAGAATAGTTGTTAAGTTTGAAAAGACCTATTGCTTGATTTTTTTCCAGTAAAGATTTGAAGTTTGAAATGCTTGATAACAGTGTGGACGAAAATAAAAGTATAAACAGTTTTATACACAAATCCGTATTCTGGTTGAGTAAGATGGCTCCGTAACACCTCTTCCTTAGCGATTTATTTTCCAATCTCATTAACATCCCCTCTGTTGCATCTCATATCTTTTCATTGTCGACCTAGCTTGCATTATGAACATACAGGAATATAGCAACGGAGCAGACTCAGAAATAAGCCGAGAAGGAGATATTGGCAAGCTACCTAACCGCAAGAGTCTAACCCAAGAGTCTAACCCAAGAGTCTAACAGCTGTAGAAGGGATGATAGAAGTTAGAACATGCATTTTTCTACCCGACTAACCCTACGGAAAGTTACAAGCCAAAAATAATCACTTTCATATACAATTTCAGTTGAAAAATTTTGCATGAGATGAAAATAAAAAAAAATATCTTCAATCTTATGCTATCTCAAAAAATGTTCACTTTAGGCTACCTGTATTTCCTATAACCCTTTTATTTTAACTTGGCTCAGATTTTCGTCCTTTGGCATATTATTTCGTGTAACTGAGAGGCAGAAAATGTGCTACGGCTCTACATTCCTTTCCATGGCACTTCTTCGTGACTAGCATCATAGTGTTGTTCTGTTGCTACCACTCAGCATTCACGATGAAGAGATGGCAATTTTAGGCCAAGTTAGCGTGAAAGGAGTATAGGTGTGTGCGTGAAGATAGGACACACACACACACACACACACACACACACACACACACACACACACACACACTGAAGAAAATTTGTGAATCATCTGTATGGAAGAAAGACAGCCTGAAGTTAGGTGCAAAATGAATCGCTTAAGAAGAGACATTACGAAATCCCCTAAGACAACCCTTGGGAAAGTTTGTAAATAAGGGTGTAGAGGCGTAACAACCTAAAGTTACTATATGCAGGGTAAATCGCTAAGGAAGAGGTGTTAAGGAAGACTGTAAATATGGTTCCAGGGGCGTCAGCTGTAAGGGGGGGGGAAGGCGAAGCTAGTCCGTTCCGGCAACTGTAGATCCGAGTGGGAGGAAAAAAAAAAAGAAAAAAAGTTTAGGCTTGTGTTGGAGGGGGAGGGTTAAAATTACGTCTCTCTCCCTCCCTCCCTCCCTCTCTCTCTCTCTCTCTCTCTCTCTCTCTCTCTCTCCCTTTCTCTTTCTTTCATTCGTTGAGTTTGGGTGTCAGTTCTTGTTCGGGTCTCTCTCTCTCTCTCTCTCTCTCTCTCTCTCTCTCTCTCTCTCTCTCTCTCTCTCTCTCTCTCTCTCTTGCTCACCCTCCCATCCACCTAACTTCCCTGCCTTTCCTGCCTTCCTTCCTTCCTTCCCTCCCACTTCTTCCTTCATTCTATCTTTCCTTCTCTCCGGTTTCCTTTCACCCTGTCTTTCCTTCCTCACTCCTATTCCTCTGCTTCCTTCCTTCCCTCCGCCTTTCTCTTCCTTCCCTCCAACTTCTTCCTTCCTTCTTTCCCCTCTACTTCTTCCTTCCTTCTTTCCCCTCTACTTCTTCCTTCCTTCTTTCCCCAGACACATAAACCATTTTCCTTTCTTCCTTCTTTCTTTCCTTCCTCCCCTTCCTTCCTTCCATGCTCATTCTTTTCCTTCATCCTTCTTCCTTCCTTCTTTCTTTCCTTCCCTCCTTCCCCATCCATACATACATCCTCTTTCCCATCCTGCCTTCGTTCTTTCCTCTCTTCCTTCCTTCTTTCTTTCCTCTTTTCCTTCTTTCTTTCCTCCTTTCCTTCTTTCTTTCCTCTTTTCCTTCCTTCTTTCTTTCCTCTTTTCCTTCTTTCTTTCCTCTTTTCCTTCTTTCTTTCCTCTTTTCCTTCCTTCTTTCTTTCCTCCCTCCCTCCCTCCCTTCCTTCACTCCATCCTTCCCTTAACGGTCTCTATAATTACGTCATTTATTATAATCTTAATGTGATTTAGTTCCTATAATTATTTGCATATAATTATTTTTACTGATTTTTATTTCCTTTATTTCCCCTATGTTTTTTTTATATAGAAAATGTATAATTATTCTTTATTTTTTTATTCATTACGTATATATATATTTTTTTACTATTCATTTTTCACTGTTTATGGTATGGGCGCCCACCATCCACTCACTCGATGTCGTGCTGCTCAGGTGACTCTTCCCTGACAATAGAAATGACTGGGAGTTTGGAAACCACTTCGCTACGTTGGGTCGTAACCATATAGCCAAAGGACGCCTGGTGGTCTAGTGGGCTGAGACGCATCTATTGGTTATATGATGCTACTCAGGGGCGAGCGAGGCTTGTCACCCTCCTCATAAATGTCGAGACTAAGTAACCTAGCCCCGGCCCCCTACTCTCCTGATGGGGCAGAGAGAGAGAGAGAGAGAGAGAGAGAGAGAGGCTTGGATGATAGCGTAGATAGATAGATAGAGAGAGAGAGAGAAGCTTGGATGATAGCGTAGATAGATAAATAGATAGATAGATAGATAGAGATAGATAGATAGAGAGAGAGAGAGAGAGAGAGAGAGAGAGAGAGAGAGAGAGGCTTGGATGATAGATAAAATAGACATAATTACTAATAGCTATTCAATAAGGATGGTGGGTATCAGTGCTAAATTGGTGACATGTGAAGGCATTTCGGACGCAAATGGACTGCACAGAGCTGGGAGTATTCTGTCTCTCTCTCTCTGTCTGTCTCTGTATCTGTCTGTCTGTCTGTCTGTCTGTCTCTCTCTCTCTCTCTCTCTCTCTCTCTCTCTCTCTCTCTCTATGTCTGTCTATGTACTTTTGTAGATATTTATTTATATCCCTGTCTATCATTCTATCTATCCATGTATCTATCTGTCTACGTATCTGTCTATGTAGGCTATCTATCCATGTGTCTATCTGTTTACCTACCTCCATCCATGCACCTGTCTGTCCATCCATTCATCTATCTATCTATCTATCTATCTGTCTGTCTATCTATCTATCTGTCTCAATCTATCTATCTGTCTCTGTCTATCTATCTATCTATCTATCTATCTGTCTGTATATCCATCTGTCTATCTATCTATCTATCTATATCTAACTCACTTTCCCACTTTCGTATGAGAAACGTGGATGGATTTAGACCACAACTCAAATAAAACTTTGGGAACATGATTCAGAGGAGAAAGGGATTGCTGCATACACCCCCCTCCCCTCCTCCTGCGTGGTGTGGGGTGCTTGCAACACGAGTGCTGGGCGGCGGCAGAGTTGAAACCATTTTAGCCCGACTTGAACCTTCCGATCTCTTAAATAATTCATCTATCCATCATCCAGTCACATTTTTTTTCCCCTTCAGGAGAGTAGGGACCCTGGGCTAGGCTACCTACTCTTGCCATAGACCAGCCTCCCCCACCCCTGAGCCGCATTATGTCTACAGTACGTTCTAACCAAACCTAGTGTATAAACTCATGTAGGCTCAGTCTGTCTGGAGCGCCGTAACCCCATAAACCACCAGGCGTCACTTGGTTATATGGTTACCACCCAGCGTAGTGAATGGTTTTGTGGTTTATAGGACGCCATCTGGTTTGTCACTCAGTGTAGAGTCACCCGGAGGAAGCGCTACATCGAATGAGTGGATGTGGTTATACTTCTTCCCATTGAATATTTTACTGTACTTTGAGAGAGAGAGAGAGAGAGAGAGAGAGAGAGAGAGAGAGAGAGAGAGAGAGAGAGAATGTTGAAAGTCAGTCAAGACATGAAGGGAGAGAGAGAGAGAGAGAGAGAGAGAGAGAGAGAGAGATTTAGCACAGTATATGTAGCTATTATACCATCTTAGGTCTCTTTCTATACTCCTTTCACCTTAACTTGGCCTGGATTCTCGTCCTCTTGAAGCGTATCTCACGTAACTCAGCGGCAGAAAAGGACAGTGCTACGTCTCCTTTCCAGCACTTCTTCGTGACTAGCATCATATTCTAGTGTAAAGATCTTGTTATAAATGAGTAGTCAGGATGGAGATGGCAATTTTAGGCCTAATTATAGTGCATTTTCCTTAGTTATTTATTTTCCATCCTATGTGTAAAAATTATCTTTATTTTTCATACTGATAGTGATGATAATAATAATAATAATAATAATAATAATAATAATATAATAATAATAATAATAATAATAATAATAATAATATAATAATAATAATAATAATAATAATAATAATAATAATAATAATAATAATAATAATAATAATAACAATAATAATATTAATAATAATAGTAACAACAACAAAAATAATAATAGTAATAACAAGAACAAGAACAACAACAACAACAATAATAATAAAAATAATAATAATAATAATAATAATAATAAAAACAATAATAATAATAATAATAATAACATTCCCTACATTTATGCATTACCAAATACAGAATTATAATTGAAAGGATGAGATGCTAGGGACATTTTTTAAACTATAGTCTGTTCATCTTAACTTGGCCCAAATTTCTGTCGTTTAGCTTCTTATTCCACGTCACTCAGTGGTTTACACAAGACAGTACTGCGTTTCTTCATCCTTTCCAGTAGCACTTCTTCGTGACTTGCATGAGATGGAGCGAGAGGATGATGCAAAAGGAAATTGAGAGACTGGAGGAGAAAGAGATAGGGTGAGAGGATGCGGAAGTGGGTGTATGTTCGTATGTAAGTCTTTCTGGATCCCGTTCAATAAATTCGTGCGGGATTTGGGAGGTGGAGTGTGAGGATGAGGCAAGAGAAGAAAGGATGCACGACTGGTGAACTCTGGTAGATTTTGAGGGGGAGAGAGAGAGAGAGAGAGAGAGAGAGAGAGAGAGAGAGAGAGAGAGAGAGAGAGAGAGAGAGGCCACTAAATTTGAGAGATGGAGTGAGAGGAAGAGGCATTTAAGACCTGGCGAGAAGAATGATGTAAGAAGAGAGAGAGAGAGGATATTTGAGAGATGGAGTGAGAGGATGAGGCATGTAAGACCTGGATAGAAGAATGATGGACGAGAACAGATGCAAATAAACTAAGAGAATGTCAACTGCGAGAGGTGGAGTGAGAGGATGGGTCAGTGAGAGTGTATTTATTAGTAGGGCGGCACCTTCCTCTACCACTCTCACTGGACACCTTATCCGATGACGGGAAAGATAAGAGATAAGAAGAGGCCATCGAATTGAAGGATCTATCTATCTATCTATCTGTCTATCTATCTATCTCTCTATCTGTCCGTCTATCTATCTAATATGAATCTGTCTATCCCCTGGGCGGTGTGGTCTTACAGGTGTGGTCAGAGGAAGCCGTGCGTTAAAGTACTCTACGTTTTTTTTACTGAAGGATTTACTGTCAGATGAAACGCTGCCAGGGTCTTAGGATGGTCTCTTGTGGTGGTCTCTTAGGGCTTCAGTGGTCTCTTATGGCTTCAGTGGTCTCTTATGGCTTCAGTGGTCTCTTATGGCGGTCTCTTATGACTTCAGTGGTCTCTTGTGGCGGTCTCTTACAGCTTCAGTGGTCTCTTATGGCTTCAGTGGTCTCTTGTGGCGGTCTCTTATGGCTTCAGTGGTCTCATGGCTTCAGTGGTCTCTTATGGCTTCAGTGTCTCTTATGGCTTCAGTGGTCTCTTATGGCTTCAGTGGTCTGGACTCGGCACCCTTGGTCTTTTGAGGTCCCTGAAGGAGTAACTATGGCACTGGTTGTTACCCTTGCAATTTTCAACCACTTGGCAACGAATACTCCTCCCTGAGCTGAATAAAACAGTTTAGTGGCAGCAAAAATGAAATAAGCAAGATATAATGGTTTTTAAGAGTTAGAATTTGTTTATATATTGGGAGATGGAGGGAGAGGATTCGGCGGAAGAGGTATGTGCACTCTCATCCAACAGAACTGGGTAAAAGTGTGTGTGTGTGTGTGTGTGTGTGTGTGTGTGTGTGTGTGTGTGTTGCAAATGGCTTCCCAGTCTAGTTCGCCTGCACTGCGTCCCATCCGTCACAGAAGCATTTTGGATAGTCTGTATTCAAGGTGACATAAAAAGCTTCGCAACATCTTTTCCTTAGCGATTTATTTTGTATGCTACACCTTAACAGCCTTCTTTATTCTTTTTAATACTTTCCCTTCAAAATATACAAAGGATATTGAGGTATTTTGGGACGTGGAGTAAGTTGCAGAGACAGTTGTTACGTAACTCCAAATCCACATGGACTTCGATGGAGGAGGTTACGTAATGCCTCCCCCAAAGTGATTTATTTTATCTGTACAACTTAACCCTCAGGAGCTGTGACGGCATTTTACTTTTCATTCTTGTATCTCCTGATGAGAGAGAGAGAGAGAGAGAGAGAGAGAGAGAGAGAGAGAGAGAGAGAGAGAGAGAGAGAGAGAGAGAGAGAGAGAGAGAGAGAGAGAGAGAGAGAGAGAGAGAGAGAGAGAGGAGATTTCAATGCCAACAGGTAGCGATCCTTGCTAATATGAAAATTAATCAGGAGAGAGAGAGAGAGAGAGAGAGAGAGAGAGAGAGAGAGAGAGAGAGAGAGAGAGAGAGAGAGAGAGAGAAAGGAGATTTCAATGCCAACAGGTAGCGATCCTTGCTAATTATGAAAATTAATCAGGAGAGAGAGAGAGAGAGAGAGAGAGAGAGAGAGAGAGAGAGAGAGAGAGGGAGAGAATCACGGTTACTAGACTGTGCAGAATAAATCGGTCAGGAAAAGGTGTTACTACGAGCCTCCTAAGCCCACTATAATCCTGGCCAGAGTCATGCTTCGTTCCCATCCGCCAGAAATCATGCACGTTCCCCCCATCACTCGTTCACAGCGGGCAGAGTCATGCACAGTTCTCTCGTTCCTATCCACCTGAAGTCATGCATGAACAATTAGTCTCTCTCTCTCTCTCTCTCTCTCTCTCTCTCTCTCTCTCTTTCTTCTTATTCTACTTCTTCTTTTCTCTTCTTTTAGTTCCCATTTTCTCTTGCCTCTCTCTCTCTCTCTCTCTCTCTCTCACTCTCTCTCTCTCTCTCTCTCACGCCGTTAACCCAGCAAAAAGAGCGGTAAAGCTTCAAGGCCTGACCAGCAGCCTGTCATGAAGGCCAGTGAGAGGGGAGGCGCAAGCAAACTATTTAATCTCTCTCTCTCTCTCTCTCTCTCTCTCTCTCTCTCTCTCTCTTTTCTCTTCTTATACAACCAGACGATTTTATTCAGATTAAGAGTGTCCTGGTACTGAAGGGGTTAATGAAATCTCTCTCTCTCTCTCTCTTTAATAGAACAGAGGAAGGAAAAACAAATGAATATAAAGTAATAATGATCTTACCCCTCCAGTTCAATATTTCTAAAGTGACTAAATCTCTTAAAAGTAGCGAAAACAGATGTAGCTGCTCAACCCCAATCCGCCGAACCCACCAGACCCATCGACCACATGTCAATTCTTCCACGAGGTATTCCCACCTTTTCCCTACACCATTTTTTTTTTCTTATCTGTGTCATAACTTGGCATGTGCTGTGACTTCGCTTCCCCAAAATAGTTTCCCCAAAAAAATTTAACCTACAGCCGTTCAGGTCCAACTCTTGTAGAATTTTCAAGCATAGAGGACGGCTGTAAGATGGTATATGGATTATTTTTATTTTCTTTCCTTCCTGTGATCATCGTCTGTATAATAATAATAATAATACTAAGCAAGGTGCCATAATGTGCGTATGTATGAGTCTATCCTGCAAGCTGTGAATATGTCGGCTTCGTTTTCTGCCAACACAAATTTACATCTAGTGACTGAGGAGACGCGGTTGATTTGCTTCCTGAATACTATATGACTCCAGCTTAATTATTGTGCAAGGGTCAGTTGCGACACTTTGTGAATTTTGAACTTTTCTTTAGTATGGTTTAAGTGTTCTGTATTTTTCTCTCTGTTTATCTATCTACCTCAATCCCGCTAAAGATGGCCATAAACAAATCGCCTCCACGTCGCCCTGTCCCCCGCCATTTCATTGCCCTGCTCCCAGCTCACACACCTCCTCTCTCATATACCTCTCCAGTTACTAAGTCAGTGTTCTTTTCGCGCTCAAAGAAATACGGATTAATGGAGTGTTTTTGCTGTCAGGTGTTCAGTAAGGACATATTAAAAATGTTAGTGATTATTTCCCATTTATATTTTTTTTCCTGGCACGTGCAGTTGGTAGGCATTAGGTCTGCATTCTAAGAGGCTTTTGAGATTACTTAACAACGCTCCCGTGGCCACTTATTCTGCTCATCACGTCCTCATATCCACTTGTGTTGATGTAAACTCATAGCGATATTAATAAGACAAAGATAGCATGGGCGAGAATGTTTAAGATATAGTATGCAACGTAAATCGCTAAGGAAGAGTTGCCACGAAGCCTTTGCCACTTACGCAGATTGACAGTAGAGAAAATAGATAGAAAATAGACAGAGAAAGGAAGACTTAACCATTAGGCTTGTGACTCGATGAAGCTGAACTCCACTTACTTACCAAAGGAAAGTGGTTAGTGTGTGTGTGTGTGTGTGTGTGTGTGTGTGTGTGTAAATTTGTTTATTTATATAGTGTCATGTGTAAGGTATAAATGAATGGTGTATTTGTGTGTGTACATAGTGTCGTGTGTGTGTGTGTGTGTGTGTGTGTGTGTGTGTGTGTATCCATGTATGTATGCGTAATGTTATGTATATGGTGTCTTGTGTATATATATGCATGAATGGTGTACAGGTGTGTGTATGGTATGTGTATGTATGTATATATGTATGTATGTATATACATTTGTGGAGGAGAATCATGAGATGCAATGAAGGTCTATGATTATTTAACAGTAACTTGGCCTGTATTTTTCGTCTCTCTTTCTCTCTCTCTCTCTCTCTCTCTCTCTCTCTCTCTCTCTCTCTCTCTCTCTCTCTCTCTCTCTCTTAGCATATTTCACGGAACTCAGTGTCAGAAGAAAAAATAACAGTATTATGGCTCTTCACTTTTTTCCACTTCTTCGTGACTAGCATCATTTTCTGGAACTGATCTATTGTTACAGCTCGGCATTGAAGACGGGAATCTGGCAGTTTTAGACCGTTGAGTGAAATTGGCAGGGTGTAGTGTGCAATGCGATTTTCGACGCCGAAGCCGTCGTACGGTGGCCACGCATCTTTACACGTCACAATTACGCACCGTCCATATTGAATACATACCAAATCTTTCTCATTCAGGACTGGTTTGATGCAGCTATACCCTTT
>NC_137006.1:277500-282500 GCF_032717465.1 Coenobita brevimanus | reverse complement strand
AGGCAAGTGGTTCTAGGTGTAACCCCAGGTTCAACTCTCGTGAACCCTTTGAACCCCAGATTGAAGTTAATAATGCCCTACCATCGAACATCCTCCTGTTGGGGAAGAGGGAAGAGCTGAGGTAAATATATAAAGCATGGCAGATGAACCGGCGGAAAATGTTGATGCCATAGCGTGAAGGCGCCCATTTTCTTTAATATTATTCTGGAGTTTGGTGTCCTATTCTATCTATACGCCTTTCACCTTAACTTGGCCTAGATTTTTTTGCGTTTAAGGCTTGTTTTTAGGTAGCTCAGTGGAGGAAAAAGACCCTATTGCTGTCTGGCTTCCTTTCCTTTAGCACTTCTTTGTGACTAGCGTTATATTCTAGTTGTTGATTCATTGCTAAAACGTATTATTTAGATTCCTTTCCGTGGCAGTTATTCCTGACAGATATATTCTCTCTCTCTCTCTCTCTCTCTCTCTCTCTCTCTCTCTCTCTCTCTCTCTCTCTCTCTCTGTCGTTTTCCTCTTCTTTTTCCTCCTCCTCCTCCTCCTTCTCCTCCTCTGCCCCCACCACCACCACCACCACCACCACCACCACCACCCACTTCCGCACCCTCACCTCCTTCCTCCGCCTCCCCCCTTCCTCCCCCTCCTCCCCTCCTCCCTCCCTCTCTTCCGCATACCACTGTATTTATCATAGTTTTTGTAATTTTCTCATACTCTCTCTCTCTCTCTCTCTCTCTCTCTCTCTCTCTCTCTCTCTCTCTCTCTCTCTCTCAGTTTTATCTATCTCTTTAGGTCTATCTGACCATGTGCGGTATGTACGTATAATAATCCTGTGTGTGTATATGTATGTATGTATGTATGAATGCCGTATATGTGTGGATGTATATGTGAAGCATTTGATATATATACATGTATGCTAAGAAGTTATGCTTGAATGTGTGTGTGTGTGTGTGTGTGTGTGTGTGTGTGTGTGTGTGTCTGTGTGTGTGTGTGTGTGTGTGTGTGTGTGTGTGTGTGTGTGTGTGTGTGTGTGTGTGTGTGTGTGTTTAGCATGGTTATTGCCAGCTTAACGTCTCAGCGTTCACATCACAAAACCGGTACTTGTTTGTTTGTTTGTTTGTTATTGTTGAGGAGGAGGAGGAGGAGATGGTTGTAATAGTAGTAGTGGTGGTAGTATAGTAGTAGCAGTAGTTGTTGTTAATGTTGTTGTTGTTGTTGGTAGTGATGGTGATGGTAGTCGTGAAGCTGTTGTTGTTGTTGTGGTAGTAGTAGTAGTAGTAGTAGTAGTAGTCGTAGTAGTAGTAGTAGTAGTAGTCGTAGTAGTAGTAGTAGTAGTAGTAAAAGTAGTAGTAGTAGTAGTAAAAATAGTAGTAGTAGTAGTAGTAGTAATTGTAGTAATAGTAGTAGTAGTAGTAGTAGTAGTAATTGTAGTAATAGTAGTAGTAGTAGTAGAAGTTGTTGCTGTAGTTCTTGTAGTTTAGATTTATATATAGACATAGAAGGAAGTAACTCTATGGCATTAGTATGCAGTAATAGATAAGCGGAAAGTGATGATGGATTTTAATAGTATGGGCGATACGCTGGGTCTCTTGGGTGCTGGGAAGGATTTGTGAGAGAGAGAGAGAGAGAGAGAGAGAGAGAGAGAGAGAGAGAGAGCGCTTGTGTGTGTGTGTGTGTGTGTGTGTGTGTGTGTGTGTGTGTGTGTGTGTGTGTGTGAATTAATTGCGTTGTAAAAGAGGTACTCATTCTGTGTTGAAAGTTTTGATTGAGAGAGAGAGAGAGAGAGAGAGAGAGAGAACAAACACACAAAGAGATAGATAAACTGATAGATAGTAATAGGAAGCAGCAACACGTTTTCCTCCGACCAGTGACATATAGAAAACGGGGGCGGAGTGGTTGTGTTTACAGCCTTGGCATTAAAGACACCACTGTTTGTTTGTCCTCTCTCTCTCTCTCTCTCTCTCTCTCCCTCCCCCTCTCTCTCTCTCCCTATTATACACACACACACACACACACACATATATATATATATATATATATATATATATATATATATATATATATATATATATATATATATATATATATATATATATATATATATATATATGCATAAATATAATTTAATACTCAGCATACGAGTATATGATGTGCTTGTATGTATCAGTATCTGTATTTGTATATCATCGTATGTATATATAGATGTGTTTGTATGTATGTATGTATGTATGTATGTATGTATGTGGTATGTATGTATGTCTATTTGTCGTCTCAGTTCCTACATACAGCTATTGCAGCCAGAGCAAACGAAGCGAGATCAGGCCATGACAAGCATCCACAAAAGTTTATAGGGAATGGAGGCAAATGAAGGGGACTTGGAATCTATTAGGCAAGGTATACGAAGCTTCTCATGGCAATAACACATACTGAATAAATACGTCAAAGCTGAGAGGTGACTGAAAAGGAATATGGCGTTACAGTGTTACCGGAGCACCGTAACTTTGGCTTCAGGAGGAGTTTCATGCGCTGATGTTCCTGCTAAATAATTCTCTAATGTATATAGTGTAAGTTTTAAGTAATGACGTTTTGAAATTCCCGCCTTCTATCTTGGATGCTGAAATACTTTTGTAACTTATACATGTAGTGTTTTAGGCTTATTATAATGAATCTAGACACTACCTGAAATTTTGCTATGAATTATAAAAAAAAAAGGAAATGATCTTGCCATACATAGACATATAGATAGATAGATAGAGATAGATAGATAGATAGATAGATAGATAGAGAGAGAGAGAGAGAGAGAGAGAGAGAGAGAGGAGGCCAGTATTTGCAAACAAGAGATATTTCACCAACTTGGCTACATTGCGTCACAGAAACAGTGTTGCCAATTCTCTACTGACCACCTCCCCTTCCCCCCCTTCCCTCCATACCTCCATTTCCCTCCATACCTTCCTCCTCCCTTTTCCTCCCTGCCTCTCTCCGTCTCTTCCCCACATCTTTCTTCTTTTCTTCCTCACTTATCTCATTTTTTTTCTCTTGTTCTCCTTCTTTCTCTTTTTTCTTCCTTCCTCCGCTTCACATGTACTCCCCTTCTTTCCTCCTTTCCTCCATGATTCCTTTCCTCCTCCCACTTCTTTCCTGTTTCATTATGTTGTCTCCTTTTTGTTTGCTTTTGATCTCTTCTTCCTCCCCCCTTCTCTCTCTCTGTTTATATATATATATATATATATATATATATATATATATATATATATATATATTCTCTCCCTCCTCACTTTCTTCCTTCCTCTCCTCTCCTCCCGTTCTTTCTTCTCCTTCGCTTCTCTCTTCAACCTTTACCCCCTCCCAGTCCCCCTTCGTCAGCATTGTTACCACACCCTACCTGCCTCTGGCCTGTGGCAATACAGAGAGAGAGAGAGAATATATATATATATATATATATATATATATATATATATATAGATAGATAGATAGATAGATAGATATAGATATAGATAGATAGATAGATGGATGGATGGATATACCATCTATATCAAAAGAATAAAAGGTAACAGAGCGTAGATAAACTGAAGAAAAAGAATAAAACAGAACAGAACAGAGGAGAATGGAAAGGAAGAGAAAGGAAGACAGGAGAGGAAGAGGGTCAAGGGAAGAGAAGGGAATGAGAAAGGAAGGTAAGTTAAGACAAGGCAAGGCAAGTGATATAAGTGGAAGGCAAGAGACCAAAGAGAAGACGAGACGGAACGCAAGGGAGAGGAGAGAAGAGAAGAGAGGAGAGAAGAGTGGAGAGGAGAAGAGAAGAGAGGAGAGGAGAAGAGTGGAGAGAAGAGAAGAGAGGAGAGGAGAAGAGAAGAAGGCGAGAAGAGAGGAGAAGAGAAGAGGAGAGAGAAGAAGAGAAGACAGGCTATGAGATGAGGAGACAGAAGAAAAGAGAAAGGAGAAGAGAAAAGAAGACAGGAGAAAAGAAGAGAGGAGAAGAGAAGAGAACAGAGGAGAAGAGAAGAGAGGAGAGGAGAAGAGAAGAGGAGAGGAGAAAGAGGGAAAGGAAGAGTGGAAGGAAGCAAGGAGGAAGAGGGAAGAGGTAGACTTGGGTATTTGTAGTAGAATGAGAAATAAGATTAGCATTTGATGGTATATTGTTTTTTATTATATTTCCTTATAAGATTATGGTTTTTGAGAGAGAGAGAGAGAGAGAGAGAGAGAGAGAAGTCATGAACTGTGAGAGAGAGAGAGGAGAGGAGGAGGAGGCTGAGGGAGGGAGGAAGGGAGGGAAGAAAGAGAAGATGACGTAAGTGAAAGGGAAATGCAAGGATGGAGGGAGAAAGTGGAGGAGAGAGAGAGAGAGAGAGAGAGAGAGAGAGAGAGAGAGAGAGAGAATCATAAAAAAAGGAGGGTGGGAGGGAGGGAGAGAGAGCTGGAGAGGAGAGAGAGAGAGAGAGAGAGAGAGAGTGAGAGAGAGAGAGAGAGAGAGAGAGAGAGAGAGAGAGAGAGAGAGAGAATCATAAAAAAAAGGAGGGTGGGAGGGAGGGAGAGAGAGCTGGAGGGTTCATGATAGGAAGGGAGGAGGAAGGGAGGGAGGGAGGGATCATGAGAGGGAGGGAAGGAAGGAGGAAGGGAGGGAGGGATCATGAGAGGGAGGGAGGAAAGGAGGGAGAGGGGGAGGAATCATGAGAGGGAGGGAGGAAAGGAGGGAGAGAGGGATCATGAGAGGGAGGAAGGGAGGAATCATGAGAAAGGGAGGGAGGGAGGGAGAGAGGGATCATGAGAGGGAGGGAGGAGGGAGGAATCTGCCACGTCACTGAAGAAGGCCAGGAACCTCATGGCTTCTGAAGGGAGGGAGGGAGGGAGGGAGGGGGGAGGGAGGGGAGGGAGGAAAAGGGAGGAGGGGGAGGAAAAAGGAGAGGAGAGAGAGGAGATGGAAGGGAAGGGGAGGGGAGAGAGAGGTTGGTTTAGGGAGAGAAGGGAAGAGTAATAGAGAAAGAGAGAGAGAGAGAGAGAGAGAGAGTGAA
>NC_137006.1:240000-270000 GCF_032717465.1 Coenobita brevimanus | reverse complement strand
TTGACACGATTCTGGGCAGAAATGTAAATTGTAGAGGGAATATACTCATTTCACTCTAACCTGGCCCAAATTTGCTCTCTCTCCACCTTGAATGCTGAGCTGTAACAAGACCTTATCACTTGAAAATTATGCTAGTCCCGATGATGTGCTATGGAAGTATTTAGAGCCATAACACTGCCTTTTATCTGTTTGGGAGCTGCGTGAAAGAAATTGCCAAAGGGGTGAAATCTGGGCCAAGTTAACGTGAGAGGACTATAGTAAGAGTTAGGCTATAATCAGCATTTAATCTTGCCTTTTTTATTTCTCATTCCTCCTCAAATAACCCAGCATCCTTCCTTTTTGTATTTATGTATTTTGTAACTTGCCTCACACTGCTCTCACATAAAAATAATTCAGTATAACCTTCCACTGCTTCCTGCTTTCCACATTTCTCATTCCTTCCCGAACGAGAGAGATTGTCCTTCCTTCTCATTATTATTTCTAGTGAGCCACAAACTTCACATTAAAAAAATCTATATCATCTTTTGTCACAATCGGCAGAGAAGCGCCGGGAAACTTTTGCATATGGCTGTAGGTGATTCAGGAGTAGGTTAGTATCGGGTAGGTAGATAGGTAAGTTGGAAAGTTGGTAAGTAGGGAGTGTAGGTAGGTAGTAGGTAGATTAGGTGTGTAGGTTGGTTGGTAGGTAGATGGAAAGGTAGTGAGGCATAGTTGATAAGTAGGGAGCCATATGTGAGCTGAAAGTTTGCTAGGTCGGGGGTGTAGGTAGGTAGGTAGGTAGGTAGTAGGTAGATTGGGTGTGTAGGTTGGTTGGTAGGTAGGGTGGTAGGTAGATGGAAAGGTAGAGAGGTATGTTGGTAGGTAAGCAGGGAGGCAGATAGGTATGTAGGTTGGAAAGTTGTTAGGTAAGTAGGTAAGTAGTAGGTAGATTGGGTGTGTAGGTTGGTTGGTAGGTAGATGGAAAGGTAGAGAAGTATGTTGGTAGGTATGTAGGAGGTAGATACTGGGCTAGGGAGGTAGGTGTAGTTGGTGATGGTGGGTGTAGCAGGTCACAATAATAATAATAATCATCATCATCATCATCATCATCATCATCATCATCATCACCATCATCATTTTTGCTCTTGTTGTTGATTACTAAAAATTAATATCAGTTAGGCCTTAGTGTGTGTGTGTGTGTGTTTTTTTTTTTTTGAGAAAGATCCTTCACCGTTTTCAGCTCAGTTTGTGGCCAAGTGTGGTCAGATTGGAGGATGGCTTTGACTAGTAACCAAGGAGACTCATTCGTATCTCTTGATGCAAAAGCGATTTAGTTTTTAGGGTTGAGAGGCGCCTAGTTCTATCAGATGAAGCAAAATTGATAATAGTGAGGAGGGGGGGGGAGTGATGTTATGTGTAGGTGGGGAAATATATAACAATGAACATAGACGAGAACAGTGAACCCCTTAACCTCTTCAGTCCCATGACTTAAATATTCCTCGTTATTCTCTTACCTGTTTTTGTTTTTCTCTTGGGACAATCTTGCGGACTCCTGGCCTTGGGTTCCTTCTTCCTTGCATAAAAAAGAAGAAAACTTGGGAAGGTTGTCATGTTTGAGGGGGTTAGATGGGTTAGATGGGGCTGCTCCTAACCCTTCCTGTTAGAATAGTCTCCCCTAAGCTGAAGAAAATCGTCTTTAAATAGGAGGACCCCCCCCTCAAGAAAAAAGGAAGATTAGTCGCAGGTATGAAAGGGCCTAAGATCGAATTCAGATCCATAAACTTCCATCTTATTTCTTGGGGGTTGAACTCGCGACCGCACAGTTGTCGCCTCCCTGCCCTAACCACTACTGCACCCCTCCCTTCTATTAATTGCCCCTCTCTAATTGCTTAATTGGGTCTTAATTGCTTGTTCAAGGCTCTAGCTGTTGCATAGTTGACCGTGACACCTATTTAGCATAGAGAGAGAGAGAGAGAGAGAGAGAGAGAGAGAGAGAGAGAGAGAGAGAGAGAGAGAGAGAATTTCAATGCCTAGAGGTAGTGATCCTTGCGAAAATGAAACGTAGAGAGAGAGAGAGAGAGAGAGAGAGAGAGAGAGAGAGAGAGATTAACTACAGCCCTCGTAAACCCCTTCAGCACGAGAGGCCTTTCTTAAACTGAATAAAATCGTCTGAAGGCAGCAAGAAGAAACATGGAAGTTAGGCTATGATTGTGATTTTACCCCTGTGTGTGTGTGTGTGTGTGTGTGTGTGTGTGTGTGTGACTATCTGTCTACCTGCCTGCCTATTTATTTATCTATCTCCCAGTCTGTCTATCTGTCTGTCTGTGTCTATCTATCGGTCTGTTTATCTATTTATCTGTCTATTTCTATCGGTCTATCTATCTGTTTCTTGGTCTGTCTGTCTTCCCATCTCTGTCTGTCTGTCTGTCTGTCTGTCTCTCTCTCTCTCTATCCGTCTGTTTGTCTGTCTATATCCACCTGTCTGAATCTGTCCGTTCCTCTATCTTTCTATCTATTAATCTATCTATCAGTCTATCTATCTATCTATCTATCTATCTGCCAAATTACACACTAATCAGTAGGAAAATAACTATATAAAACTCAAAATAAATATTAATTAACCTCGAAATAAATAACATAGTCCCTGCACATCAGTAACTTCTTGATTTCATTCTTTCTTTCACCAGACGATTTTATTCAGCTGAGGAGAGAGACATGAGAGTGGCCATAAACCCCCTCATGAGCGAGAGAGAGAGAGAGAGAGAGAGAGAGAGAGAGAGAGAGAGAGAGAGAGAGAGAGAGAGCATGTATTTTTGTCCAGACGATTTTATTCAGTTGATTCATAGAAGCCTGAGAGTGTTAATACGGTCACCAATCATTGCCACACGGTCACTTTTTCTGTCGCATTATTTCCACACTTAACACCAGACGATTTTCCTCAGCTGGGAGTGAGTCATAGGGGCCTGGGAGTGTCAAAACTGGTGCGGTTAACCCCTCCTTGTATATGATGACTCCAGACGATGTTACTCAGCCGGGGGGGTTAATAGCAGTTTAAGGATTCGTTTAGTATCTCGAGAGTCCTTTTCCTGGCTATGGTACACCTAGGAGCTTCATTCAGGCTATTACAGGACGATTTTATTCAGTCGGGAGAGATAGTAATAGCCAAGGGGTTGAGCTACCAGCCAATCAAACCCCCTTCAACACCTGGCCAATTAATTCATCTTCAATAGCCAATCATTTCAGTTCTTCCTCATCGCCAACCAATCACATTCCTCCTCCCTGGCTTCTTCATTCCAGCCGATCAGTGAGATTCTTCCACTCCCATCGTTAGCCAGTCAGATCACCTACTTGTTCCTGTCAGCCAATCAAGTTCTGTTCAGCCAGTCAGCCAGTCATAGTCTTCATTTCTTAGTTCTTCATTCTAGCTACAGTATTATAGTCAAATTGTTTCACTAACTGTCCAATGAGAGTAGTTACTTGAGTGCCAACCAGTCATAACGAACGTTTTCATTAGCTAGCCAGTCAAATATCCCCTCTCAGGCATCGTCAACCAATCATGTGTAACTATTTTTTAGCTCACCAAACAATCAAATTCTTCCTTTCAAACATTTGCCCAATCGGATCACTCCCTTGAAATCACTGGCCAATCAGACCACTCCTTCCTGATCGCTACTCAGTGAAAATACGTCTTTGCAGCCAGTCACAGCCTTCCATTCTCACATCCTCATACCAACCAGCCAATCAGATCCTCCCTCTCGAAGCAGGTGGCCAATCAGATCACTTCCTTGAGATCGCCAAATAGTAGAATCGCTTGTTACTCATCGTTACCCAATCAGAAAACTTTATCATTTCAGCCAACCAATCAAGACCTTCCAATTATACGGCCCTCCAACCATATCCATCTTTACAAACAGCAGATCAATTAGATAACCTATTTCCACCAATTACCCTATCATATTCTCAGTAGCTTCTCCAATTAGCCATTCAGATCACTCCCTAATCGTCAACCAGTCCCAGTCTTCCTTCCAACACCTGGCCACTCGTGTTCTTCCCCCTGACTTCCTCATTCCAACCAACCCTTCATATACTTCCTTCCAGACAGGTGCGGCCAGTTCCTTGAGAGTGCTAGCCAATCAGATCACCTGTTTCTCAATCGTTACCCAATCAAATCCTTTCTCTCTCACCGTTACCCAATCAAATCCTTTCTTTCTCATCGTTACCCAATCAAATCCTTTCTCTGTCTCCGTTACCAGGCCAAATCCTTTCTCTCTCACCGTTACCCAATCAAATCCTTTCTTTCTCATCGTTACCCAATCAAATCCTTTCTCTCTCACCGTTACCCAATCAAATCCTTTCTTTCTCATCGTTACCCAATCAAATCCTTTCTCTCTCACCGTTACCCAATCAAATCCTTTCTTTCTCACTGTTATTCAACCAAATCCTTTCTTTCTCATCGTTACCCAATCAAATCCTTTCTCTCTCAAGCAACCGTCCAATCAGATCACTTCCTTTCAAACAGCTGTCAGTTCCTTCCTCCCTCACTTCCACATTCCATCTAGCCAATCAAAACCTCTCATTCCCACCATTAACCAATCAAATGCTTCCTCTCAAGTAGCTGACCAATCAGATCACTTCCTTCCAAACAGCTGTCATATCCTTCCTTCCCCACTTCCTCATTCCTACCAAAACCTCTCATCTCTCCCTCGTTAGCCAATGAAAAACCTCTCTTTCTCATCGTTAACCACTCAGATACATACTCTCAGGCAGCTGGCCAATCAGATCACTTCCCTGAGAGCGGCGGCCAATCACCGTACCGTTCGTTCATCCAGCCACGCACCAGCCAATGACCGCACTTCTTGCTTGTCACTCTCGCCACCCGCCTTAACGGTTCGCCCTGCCCGTTACTCCGCCTCACCCTGCCTCACTCTGCCTCATTCTAACTCATTGAACCTCACCCTGCCTCATTCTACCTCATTCTGCCTCATCCTAACTCATTCTGCTTCAGCCTACTTCCTCATAAATCATACCTCATTATTTTGCCTTACCATTACGACTCTTTAAATCATCCTTTTTCATTCTGCCTTAGCTTGACTCATACTGACTCATTCTGCCTCACTCTGCCTCATTCTAACTCATTCTGCCTCACTCTGCCTCATTCTAACTCATTCTACTTCAGCTTACTCCCTCATGAATCATCCCTCATTACTTTGCCCTACCATTACGTCGCTATAAATCATTCTTTTTCATTCTACCTCATTTTGACTCATTCTAACTCATTCTTCTTCAGCTTACACCCTCATAGATCATCCCCCATTATTTTGCCTTACTGTTACGTCTCTGTAAATCATTCTTTTTCATTCTGCCTTAGCTTGACTCATACTGACTCATTCCGTCTCACTCTACCTCATTCTGTCTTATTTTGAGTCATTTTCATTCAGTCTGCCTCACCATAATATGTTTTAAATCATTTTTTTTTTTCAGTCTGCCCAGTTCTTATTCATTTTTACTCATTCTTATTCATTCTGTCCCACCTTCCTTCACTAAAATCATTCCTCCTCACCCTGGCTCACCCTCATTCACCCTATCTCACTCTTCTTCACCCTGTTTTTCCTCTGACTCATCCTGCCTCACTGTAACCTATTCTGCTTCAGTTTATAGCATCTGGTTCCACCCTAGTTCACCCTGCCTTACATTAATTCACCCTACCTCACCCTGCCTCACTATCTTTCACCCTACCTCACCCTGCTTCACTCTCTTTCACCCTACCTCACCCTGCTTCACTCTCTTTCACCATACCTCTCCCTGCCTAACTCTCTTTCACCCTACCTCACCCTGACTCACTCTTTTTCACCCTACCTCACCCTTCCTCTCTCTTTTTCATCCTACCTCACCCTGCCTCACTCTTTTCCAGCCAACCTCACCCTGCCTCACTCTTTTCCATCATACCTCACCCTTCCGCTCTCCTTTTCATCCTACCTCACCCTGCCTCACTCTTTTCCAGCCAACCTCACCCTGCCTCACTCTTTTTCACCCTACCTCACCCTGTCTCACTCTCTTTCACTCTACCTCACCCTGCCTCACTCTTCTTCACCCTACCTCACTGTTCCACCCTACCCCACCCTGCCTCACTCTCTTTCATCCTACCTCACCCTCTTTCATCCAACCTCACCCTGCCTCCCTCTTTTTCACCCTACCTCACCCCGTCTCACTCTCTTTCACCCTATCTCACCCTGCCTCACACTCTTGCACCCTACCCCACCCTGCCTCACTCTTCCACACCCTTCTTGATTTGCCTCATCCTGTTTCTCCTTTCTTCATTCCGCCACACCCTTCACTGTACTTCACCCTGCACCGTTTTTTCCGCACCTTGCCTCATCCTGCCTCGTCTGTCTTGCTTTGCCTCACCTTCCCCACCGTGCCTCATGCTTCCTCACTCTGCCTCTCTCTTCCTCACCCTGCCTCACCCTATCTCACTCTGCCTCACCCTGTCTCACCTTGTCACACCATCCTCACTCTGTTTAACCCTTCCCTACCTTGCCTGACTCTTCCTTATTCTTCCCCACTTTCCCACTCTGCCTCACCCTTCCTGAGTCTGCCTCACCCTGATTCACCCTCTCACTCTGGCTAGCTCTCCTTCACCTTGCCTCACTTCGGCTACCTCTCTCTTCATGACCCTACCTCACTTGTTTCACCCTACCTCACTCTGCCTCACCCTACCTCACCCTGTATCACTCTGCCTCACCCTACCTCGCTCTCCCTAACCCTACCTCGCTCTGCCTCACCCTACCTCGCTCTGCCTCACCCTACCTCGCTCTGCCTCACCCTACCTCGCTCTGCTTCATCCTACCTCGCTCTGCCTCACCCTACCTCGCTCTGCCTCACCCTACCTCGCTCTGCCTCACCCTACCTCACTCTGCTTTACTCTACCTCGCTCTGCCTAACCCTACCTCACTCTGCCTCACCCTACCTCACTCTGCCTCACCCTACCTCGCTCTGCCTCACCCTACCTCGCTCTGCCTAACCCTACCTCACTCTGCCTCACCCTACCTCACTCTGCCTCACCCTACCTCACTCTGCCTCACCCTACCTCACTCTGCCTCACCCTACCTCGCTCTCCTAACCCTACCTCACTCTGCCTCACCCTACCTCGCTCTGCCTCACCCTACCTCACTCTGCTTCATCCTACCTCACTCTGCTTTACCCTACCTCGCTCTGCCTAACCCTACCTCACTCTGCCTCACCCTACCTCACTCTGCCTCACCCTACCTCGCTCTGCCTAACCCTACCTCACTCTGCTTCATCCTACCTCACTCTGCCTTACCCTACCTCACCCTACCTCAATTACACGTGCTGGATTAGTCTTTTCACCTCACAATAGCTCCTGGTAGTGAAGGGATTAATGAAGGCTGTACCTAATCCCCCCAGTTCAAATAAATCCACCCAAAGCTGAAGAAAATCGTCTGGAGAGAGCAGGATAAAGATATATTTACGTCATCGGTGTGAAGTGATCAACCCATCCACTATACTCTGGTTATTTCCTCATGGCAAAGATCCGTAACCCTTTTCTTCTCAGGTAATGGCCAGGTGTGGACAGACTGGAGGGTTAATTTTGACTAGTAACCAAGGAGACTCATTCCTGTTAAAGTTCTGTAACCCCTTCCGGCTCAGGTGATGGCCAGGCGTGGAGACGGGGGTAAATTTTGACTAGTAACCAAGGAGACTCATTCCTGGCAAAGATCCTGCATGTGGGATTTTGTGGGGTGGGAACTTTGCGTACTGCCTTTCGCCTACTGTTATGTATAGGTCCGGATTTTAAGGATTGGCTCTTAATTTTCGAAAGAGAGGGTAGAACGATGGGCAGTAAAGGGTTGAATATGTGTGAGTGAGTGAGTGTGTGTGTGTGTGTGTGTGTGTGTGTGTGTGTGTGTGTGTGTGTGTGTGTGTTCTGGATACTTTTCTTTGTCTTATGCGGCATCCAGTAAGGGGCAGTACCGACAGGAAGACCTCCCAAAGACCTCTCAAGTATTATCCATCCCTCCTCAGCAACGACCCACCTTCTCACCACACACACTACCCCACCTCGTCCTTATCTAAAGGGGCTATCACACGGCACCTCATACGAGGTTTGCCGAGGATACGATGGTAAATCGGAACGGTAACGTGGTAAAATTGCCGACGATACCACGGGCATTTGGAACCCGTCTGTATGGATTCCTGCCGACGATACGACAGGCAAAACAGTGTGACCAAAACCCAGGCTACTCGACAGAGAATATATCATACTACATTAATAAACATTTAGCCTAACACTGAATACTTATTAATATTTTATAATAAATATCAACCGTTTTGAAGGCCTTATAAAGAGTTAATATTTCCTACACCGAGGAAACTGTGATGTCGATAAAATATCACGTGTTTACAACTGAGGACTCCACTGCAGGTAGAGTAGACGAACCAGTCGCCACCTGAAAACACCACCACAACAACAACGTACTGATGGCTTTATCATCGATTTCCTGGACAAGGGCAGCTGAATTCGCCCTTATAGAGAAACTGAGGCAGTTCCGCGTCTGTACCAGTTTGTAAACAAAAGTTGCTTCTCCTTATTCTTTATCGAGTCAGCGACAGCGATCACTGCCCACAGTCGCGAGACGGGGCTCTGGCAACAGTGTGAGAAGCATGTCCTTTGCCGAGGATACGAGGAACATGTGTGATAGCGTCCAAGTTTTGTTCCACTTAAATCTTCCTCGGCCGTTCCTGGTACGAGGTACCGCGTGATAGGGCCTTAATATTATCCCTTTGAAAATCGAGAGGCCATTTCTGAGATGAATAAAATCATCTATCATACTCCTTTTCCTCTAACTTGGCCTAAAATTGCCATCTCTCCATCTGGAATGCTGTGACACGAAACTGACGCTAGACTATGGTGCTAATCACGAAGAAGTGGTATGGGAAGCATGTAGAGCTGTAGCAGTGCCTTTTTCTGCCACTGAGCTATGTGAATTGAGCTGCATAAGGATGAAAGTTTGGGCCAAGTTAAAGTGAAGAGAGTATTGTAGCCAGACTGCTTTATTGATGGTGAGTAGTAGAAGTCTAAAGCACGTATTGTCGTTGCTTTATTTAGCTCCCTAACACCTCTTCCTTAGCGATTCATTTTTGGATACGCACAGGTAAAATAATTCTGTACGTTATCTGTGAAGAGGATGGTGATATTAGAATGATTTAAATTGCACAGGAGAGGACAGCAAGATCTAGTAAGCAAAATGAATCGCTCAGGAAGAGGTGTTAGGAAGCTTCACATACACTACCCTATCTATAGTCTCTTCGTTTTAACTAGGCGAATATTTTTTGTCCTGCCGCTTAATTTCACAAAACCCAGAATAAGACAATACTACGGCTGTGCGTCCCTCCCTAGCACTTCTTCGTGACTAAAACCGCATTCTAGTGTTATATTACTGCAGTTTAATATGCATGGAGAGCAGTTTTCACGCCTAGTTAAAGTGAACAGGGCATAGGTCTGGCCTTTGGTTCCTTCTTCCATGCATAAAAAAAATAAAAAGTCATCCATCACTCCAAACATCCCTTAACCCCTTCAGCCTCAGGACGTCAATTATTTCCTAGTCTTTTTTATCATCCATATTTTTTTTTTTTCCAGGTTTTGGGAGATTTTTTTTCGGAGATAATTTGTGAAGATTTTTTTTGGGGGAAACCTGGGGGGAAGATTTCTGGGGAGGAATGTTTTGGGGGGATATTTTTTGGGGGGAAATTTTTTGGGGTGAGATTTTTTTGGAAGATTTTTTTTGGGGGGGTATTTTTAGGGGGATATTACTTGAGTGATTATTTTGAGGATATTTTTTGGAAATATTTTTTGGGGTGATTATTCAGGTGAAGATTTTTTGGTGAAATTTTTTGTGAGATTGATGATTTTTGGTGAGATTTTTTTGGGGGGGCAGATTTTTTCGTAATTGCTAAATGGACATATTTCTTAACCCCTTCATTCTTCACTCCATGAGGTTGCCCATAGATGTAAAAGAGGTAATCGTAGTGAAGGGGTTTAAGTCCATCATCAGGATATTATGAAACCTCCCTGACACCTCTCCACAAGCGATTTATTATATTTATCACACCTTGCCGGCCTTTTCCCTGTTACTTAAATCGTTTTAATGTCACCATACTCTGTGTAAATAACGTACAAAGCGATATTAGGCAGCCGTATCCAAAAATAAATAGGAAAGAAAGAGGTGTTAGGGAACTTGCTTAACACTACGATATTAGCCAGCTGGATCTAAAAATAAATCGATAAGAAAGAGGTGTAAGGGAGTTTTCTTAACCAGTGGCGTACCTGAGGAGGGGGGAAGGGCTGTTTGAAACTGCCCCCCGGGCCCCCAGTTGAGGGGGGGCCCAAAGAATTAAAAAAATTTATAAGCTTTTTTATTAATATTATATATATATATATATATATATATATATATATATATATATATATATATATAAATATTATATATATATATATATATATATATATATATATATATATATATATATATCATCCCGACAATCCCGACTGATATGTTAGGTAAGTTTTGAGAATTAGGGGGCTGGGTTCTTTGCGGTGCCCCCCTCCAGGAAGGGTGCCCCGCAAAGAACCCAGCCCCCGGACTCTCAAATCTCTTGGTACGCCCCTGACCTTAACCACCGAGAATAAAAGCCTTTGATCTGACGCGGCTCGATATCTAGTCTTCACTAACAAGTCCAATCCCATGGCGTAATTTTTTTTTCTTGCTTCCTTCCGACGATTTTATTCAGCTCAGGGTAGGCATTGTTTTAATTAAAGAGAGTTTGCTACAGCCTTCATTAACTCCTTTACTAATGGAAGTCTGTCTCTACTGGGGCAAAATCATCTGGTGTTAGCAAGAGCAGAATATGATATATATATATATATATATATATATATATATATATATATATATATATATATATATATATATATAGAGAGAGAGAGAGAGAGAGAGAGAGAGAGAGAGAGAGAGAGCCTTGGAATGGATGGGTTAATTTCATTTAAAAAAAAAAAATCCCCCTGTAATCCAAATATAATCTTCTGGCAGTGGGAGGGATGAAATAAATCCTGAACAAGATTATACATTTATGCAGAGTAATGGCAATATTTTTACCAGCCACCATCGGGGAATTTTAGCTAAGTTCAAAGAGGAAAGGAACACGCTATTAAAGTTCTTATACCTGTTTATTATCTCTTAATTGCCTCTCAGTTTTATGGCATCTTATTTACAGTTCCTTAAGTGGTTCAAAGTGTGTCAAAACAGGTGGAATTTAGCACGTGGGCGCCATGTAAACAAAACCTCTGAACATCTGGCTTTGACCTCGACTTCGGCTTCATCTAAAATTTTTTCCGGACACTGTGCTTACGTTCTATAGTGTGTTTATCTCTTCCTGGTTCAGTTTATACCGTTTTTTTGGTTTGTTTTATGGGTTTGGTTTCGCGGAGCCGAAGTTGTGATGGACGAAGCCACTCATCACTCTCTCGGAGAAGGGACCGCTAGCCGCCAGCCTGTGTCGAGTTCAAAAATGGCTGTAAAGATTATTATTATTTTCATTATTATTATTATTATTATTATTATTATTATTATTTCTGTTATTTTCGTGATTTGTTATGTTGGTATCTTCTATCATAGGAAAATAATTGAAGGTAAGTGAATATATAAACTATCTTCCCCCTGTTCCCTCTCTCTCTCACTCTCTCCCTCCTCGTCGTTCCTTCCTTCTTTCTCACACACCCTCTTCTTCCTTCACTCTCTCCGTCCCTTTCCTTCACTCTTACCTCTTCTTTCCTACCTCCTTCCTCATTCCTTCCTTCCTTCCATTCTTTCCTTATCGCTTATCCCTTCCTCTCTTCATTCTTTCCTTCCTCCAATCTTTCACCCTCCCCTCCTTCCTATTTACTCTTCCCTCTTCTCTCTCCGCGTCCATGATTTCTTCATTTCCCCATTCCTTCTCGCTTCATCCCTCCCCCCCCCCCGTCTGTCTGTTTGTCTGTCTGTCTCTGTCTCTGTCTCTGTCTCTCTCTCTCTCTCTCTCTCTCTCTCTCTCTCTCTCTCTCTCTCTCTCTCTCCCACGTTACATTCTACACTCCTTACTCCCTCCCTTCCCTCCTTCTCCATTCCTTTCTCTCTGTCTCTGTCTCTGTCTGTCTGTCTGTCTGTCTGTCTGTCTGTCTCTCTCTCTCTCTCTCACACACACACACACACACACACACACACACACACACACACACACACACACACACACACACACACACATCCTCCCTTCCTTTCCTTTCAACTTTGTTCTTCTCTCTCCTTCCTCCCCTCCTCTCTGCTTCTTCCCTCCCTCCCTCTCTCTCTCTCTCTCTCTCTCTCTCTCTCTCTCTCTCTCTCTCAACCATCCTCCCTTCCTCCTTCCTTCCTTTCCTTTCACCTTTGTTCTTTTCTTTCTCATTAATCCCCTCCTCTGCTTCTCTCTCTCTCTCTCTCTCTCTCTCTCTCTCTCTCTCCCAGGAAGGAAGTGAAGGAAACACCAGACTGTGAAGAAAGATTGAATGACAGGAAGTGGTAGTAGCTGTGTGTGTGTGTGTGTGTGTGTGTGTGTGTGAGAGAGAGAGAGAGAGAGAGAGAGAGAGAGAGAGAACTGTATATGTGTATCTTCAGACCTCAATACACTATACAACACGAAAAAATCATCATCATCATCATCTCCTCCTCTCCTCCTTCTCCTCTTCCTCCTCCTCCTCCTCCTCCTCCTCCTCCTCCTCCTCCTCCTCCTCCTCCTCCTCCTCCTCTTCTTTTTCTTCTGTTTACTTTTTCTAAACTGGAATCCTAGCCCCGGGCCCCTACGCTCCTGATAGGGGCAGTAAAAGATGGATAGATAAACAGATAGCTAGCTAATAGATGCATCGATAGACTGAGAAATAAGTAGAGCGATAGATTTACTGATATGTTGATAAAATATAATGTTAGTATAATCGCTAGTAATATATAATTGACTCCATAATTAATTGCAATGTAACTATAATGGAAATAATGAAGATATTGCGAAAATTTAATCACATACGCCCTTCTTGCCCCCACAGGTGAGTCAGCGTTGCCAGTGGCGCCCTGGGAGAGGCAGTGTTGTCAATCCTGAGTGAGTTTTGGCTTGAGTTTTTTTCCCGCGTTTTTTTTTCGTGTCTTCGGGTCATTTTCTTCGTTTTTCTGGTTTATAATGTTGTGGGTTTTTTTGGTGATTTGTTGTGTTTTTTCCCCCTGTTTTTGAATGTCTGGGTCGTTATGGTGATTCCCTGTGTTTTTCTTGCTTTTGAAATGTATATATGGGTTATTTATATGGTGATTGTCTTTCTATTCTTGTTTTAAAATGTATGTGTTATTCTTATGGTGATTTTCTTTGTTTTTTAATGTTCGAGTTTTTTTTTTATGGTGATTTTCTATGCTTTTAGTGTTTTAAATTATTTGAATGGTGATTTTCTTTGTGTGTGTTTTTTTTCTGGATGGTTTCTTATGGTCATCTTCTTCGTTTTGTTTTGTCCTTGTTTTAAAAATGTTTGGGTTATTTTTATGGTGATTTTGTTTTTGTTTTTTCTTGTTCTTAAATGCCTGGCTTCTTAAGGTGATTTTCTGTTTTTTTTTTTATAATTGGGTTATTTTCGTGGTGATTTTCTTCGTTTTTTATTTTTTCTTTGTTTTTAAATGTTTTGGGTTATTTTTTTTGGTGATTTTCTGTTTTTTTGGATATTTTGATAGTGTTTGTTTTTTGTTTTTTCTTGTTTTTTTAATGCTTGTGTTATTTTTATGGTGATTTTATTTATTTTTGTGTTTATTCTTGTTTTGAAATGCCTGGCTTCTTATGGTGATTTACTGTGTTTTTTTGTTTTTGGATAGGTTATTTTTATAGTGATTTTCTTTTATTTTGTTTTTTTTATTGTTTTTAAATGTTTTGGGTTATTTTTATGGTGATTTTCTGTTTTTTTTGGATATTTGGGTTATTTTTATAGTGATTTTCGTTGTTTTTTGTTTTTTCTTGTTTTTAAATGTTTGGATGGTTTGTGATGGTGATTTTCTGTTTTTTGTTTTTTTGTTTTTGGATATTTTTGTTATTTTTATAGTGATTTTCGTTGTTTTTTGTGTTTTTTCTTGTTTTTAAATGTTTGGATGGTTTGTGATGGTGATTTTCCTTGTTTTTATGTTTTTTCTTGTTTTTAAAGTTAGTATATTTTGCGATGGTGATTTTCTTTGTTGTTTTTATTGAAGATTTTTGTGATTTGGGGTCTGCGTTTTTGTTTTTCTTGTTTTGTGTGTTTTTGTGGCACTGTGTTTGTTTTTATTTGAGTTTTCTTTCTTTTTCGAGGTGTTGTTTCTTTGTTTTTCCTTGATTTCCATTGTTTTTCTGATGCCTTGTTTGGATTTTTAGTTGATTCCTTGTTTACTGAAGTGGCTTTGTTGTTGTGTATATTGTCTTCAGGTGACTTGTTTCTCTCTCTCTCTCTCTCTCTCTCTCTCTCTCTCTCTCTCTCGTTTGTGTGGTTTGATTGGGTGACTTTTTTTTTTCTCTTGTTTTTGTGGTAATTGTTTGATGAGGTTATAGTGGTCGTTGTGTGTGTGTGTGTGTGTGTGTGTGTGTGTGTGTGTGTGTGTGTTGCAATCAGTTCCTCCAGTATGAGCCATCTCTATCTCTCTCTTACCATCTTTCAGAGTCGTTCCCACCCTTTCTCTACCTTCACTTCCTCCTCTCTCACACACGGATTCATCCATGCATACATACAGTACGTACATACATACATAGATACATACATACATTCATACATACATTCATACATACGTATGTACATACATACATTCACACATACATACATATGAGCGTACTTCCATGCTTACGTACGTACTCGCATGCTCTCACATGTACACATATTTTGTAACACACACACACACACACACACACACACACACACACTCCTCTCACTTAAGCATGCACACACTTCCTACACAGACATCCATCACACACACACACACACACACACACACACACACACACACACACACACACGTATGTAAATTATTGCAATATTCCTTTCACTCGTTTACCTTTCTATTTTTTCATGTGTGTCATTGAGTGCTTCTTTGTGTGTGTGTGTGTGTGTGTGTGTGTGTGAGAGAGAGAGAGAGAGAGAGAGAGAGAGCGTGAAGCTTATGTGTGCACGTATGTGATTATGTATGTGCATGTGACTATGTGCATGTCTGTACGAGAGAGAGAGAGAGAGAGAGAGAGAGAGAGAGAGAGAGAGAGAGAGAGAGAGAGAGAGAGAGAGAGAGAGAGAGAGTTTATAATATGCATGTCTGTGTGTGTGTGTGTGTGTGTGCTTGAGGAAGGTTATATGTGCATGTCAGTGATGGCTTACGTGGGTAAATCCGTTTTAAAAAAGAAAAACAAAACAGCTAAATGGCTACCTTAACACAATCAACTCTCCTCTTTATCCTCTATTTTCCGTCAACACAGACACGCCATCTTCCCAACTCAACCCCAGGGAGATGGAAAAAGTGTTCATTGTTCACCTCACACTTGCTCACTTCCCAAAATGAACAGGAAGAGTGAAAAAATGAGCAAAAAGTGAGAGAGTGTGAGTGGAGGAGCCTGACAGGAAGCATCTGGTAACTCTTCGCGCGAGGGGGTTGCCAGATGCCTTCAAAAGTACCGTTATTAGGGCCTTTTTTTTCCTTGGCTTTCATTTCTGCTTTCTATAGCATTCCACGCTGCCACATAGCTTTCAACGCATTCCTGTACATGCCAAGGTGTTTATTTAGCTTTGAACGTGGCTGTATAGATCCCAGAGCGTTTATTGAGCCCTCAACGAGCTTTCTATAGCTTTCAACGCACTTAGCTTTGAACGTGTATTGATTTGAGCGGATTTGCATAGCTTTGGGGGGACCTTTATAACCTTACTTTAGCTGTCAGTTTGGGGCTAAAGCTTTCAGTGCAGTCGTAGAGCTTGCAGTGAGCTTTCTTTACATATACGTAGTCCTCATTGTATTTATATAGCTTTCAGTTCACTTACCTAGCTTTCAGTGTAGTTAGAGAGCTTACTGTTGATAATTCGCCGCTGTTGAGATAGCCACTTCACTCCTATGACCTGTTTTGTGCTCTCTCTCTCTCTCTCTCGGTTAAGCTTTTTTTAGCTTTTGGCATCCTGAATACGTTTGTTTGTTTGTTTGTTTGTTCTTGCTAGGATTTAGAGGGGTTGGATAAAGCTTACTCTCTCTCTCTCTCTCTCTCTAGCCAGACGCCTTAATCCCGAAAAAGGGTGGCCACAAACAAATCGCCTCCACGTCGCCTCCATTTCGCTTACTCTAACCCCCCCCTTATCTCTGAAGAAAATCGTCTTTAAAGAATGCATCGTCGTGTCGAAAGGGTTGAGGTCAGAGAAGGAGATAGGTATGTAGGTAGGTAGGTAAGTAGGGAAGGAGGGAAGTAGGTAGGTCTGTAAGTAGGGAAGTAGAAGGTAATGGATATAGGTAAGTAGGTAGGTAGGGAGGCGGGCAAAAAGATAGGTAGGTAGGTAGGCAGGTAAGTATGTAGGTAGGTACGTAGGGTGCGTAGGTAGGTAGGTAGGTAAGAAGGTAGGTAGATCAGTATGGAGGGAAGTAGAAAGTAATGGAGATGTGTACGATGGAAGGTAGGTAGGCAGTTATGGGAGTACGTAGGTAGGTAAGTAGGTAGGTAGGTAGAGAGGCATGAGAGCAGGTAGGTAGGTAGGTAGGTAGGTTCGTATAGGTAGGGAGTAGAAAGTAATGGTGATGTGTAAGATGGAAGATAGGTAGAGAGGCATGGGTAGGTAGGTAGGTAGGTAGGTAGAGAGGAATGGGTAGGTAGGTAGGTAAGTAGGTAGGTAGGTAGGTAGGTAAGTAGGTAGGTAGGTAGGTATGCTTGATCAAAAAGCATGGCCTAGGAGGGGTCCGTTGATGTCCTAAGTAATTAACACACCTGGGTTATTGATACACCTGAAGATGTTATTGATACACCTGAGTTATTGAGACACCTGATGATGTTATTGATACACCTGAGTTATTGAGACACGTGATGATGTTATTGAAACACCTGAGTTATTGAGACACGTGATGATGTTATTGATACACCTGAAGATGTTATTGATACACCTGAGTTATTGATACACCTGGGTTATTGAGACACCTGATGATGTTATTGATACACCCAGAGTTATAACATTAAAGACTTGAATATGATGCTAGTCACGAAGAAGTGCCACAGAAAGTATATAAAGCCAAAGTATTTATTTTTTCTGCCACTGAGCTGCGTGAAATAAGCTGAAAAAGGATGTAGGTAGGTAGGTAGGTAGGAAGTAAAATAGGTATGTAAGTAGGTAGGTAAGTAGGAAGTAAAATAGATAGGTAGGTAGGTAGGAAGGTAGGTAGGTAGGAAGTAAAACAGGTAGGTAGGTAAGTAGGTAGGTAGGAAGGTAGGTAGGTAGGTAGGAAGGTAGGTAGGTAGGAAGTAAAATAGGTAGGTAGGTAAGTAGGTAGGTAGGTAGGAAGTAAAATAGGTAGGTAGGTAGGATGGGCCGAACGACACACATACCAGGAAGGGTGAAAGTGGCGTGAGTGTGTGAGAGAGAGTCAACCTTACGGCATTTAGGTCACTGTCCACACACACACACACACACACACACACACACACACACACACACACACACACACACACACACACACACACACACTCCCGACTACTATCCTGAGAGAGAGAGAGAGAGAGAGAGAGAGAGAGAGAGAGAGAGAGAGAGAGAGAGAGAGAGAGAGAGAAAGAGAGACAATACACACTTCCTTATTCCAAATCACTCTTTAACCTCTTCAGCCCAACAAGCCAATACATATTTTTGTTCCTGCTATTTTCAGACGATTATATTCAGCTTAGGGGACGGTTTTCGAGCTGGAGGGGTTGGAGAAAGACCTCATTAACCCCCTCACAGCTAGAGGTCTTTGCAAACTGAGTGAAATCGTCTGGAGGTGACTAGATTGTAAAAAAAATAAATAAACATAATCGAACTGAAGAAGCTAATTAAATTGGTGTTTACGCAAAGGAGGTGCTGGTTGGGTGGTTATAGAAGTCACCTGCCGTCAGAAAGGATGCGAGTTCGATCCTAGGCCATGGCAGGGAACAGCTTGATGATTGGAAGGCTGACAAACACGCTAATCCCCCTCACCCCAGGCCTAAATGAGACAGACCCAGAGTGTTTCCAGTATGGGAGGTGGGTGTTAGAGTCGAAGTGGTGACATGTGAAGGTGCGTGACGTGTAATGAAGACTACTGGGCTTTAGGGAACGAATTATTGCGTATGAAAATGTGCGCCATATTCCCACTGCGTCAGGAGATTCACCAACAGCTCTTCCTTACCGATTTATTCTGGATGGGACGATGATGTTCCTTTGTATATTACTTACGCAAACACCGTGTCTTAAGAAGAAGTAGAGGAGGTACAAGACAGCCTCCTAAGAAGTAAGAATATGGGCCAGATGCTGTTAATTGAGTGAACAAATATTGCATCTTCTTGTGTCTTTCTCTTTCATACTCCTGTCGATTTCAATTTTGGAGAAGCTTTTGCACCTTGAGAGGTTAGTTAAAGCCTTCAATAAGCTCCCTGATTACCAAGGAGGTCCCAGGTTAAATAAAATCATCCGGTGTTGGCGAGAATTAGCCACAACGTCCTCTGGGTGAGAAGGCGAATCGGGTCCAAGAATTAATCAACAAGAGTGGAGTGGGGAGAGAGAGAGAGAGAGAGAGAGAGAGAGAGGATACACAGAGGAGGGAGAGAAAGTGTCCCTCCTACACCCTGGGAAGGACTAAGGGCTCTATACTCCCTTTGCTCTAACTTGGTCTAAAATTACCTTCTCTCCCTTGAATGATGAGTTAGAAAGGTGTGTGAGTGCTGGGATGCTGTGCTAGTCACGAAGAAGTGCTGTGGGAAGGATGCCTTGTTCAGCCAGTGAGCTACCTGGAATTAAGCTAAAACACACACACACACACACACACACACACACACACACACACACACACACACACACACACACACACACACACACACACACACACACACACACACACACACACACACAGATAAAGACCTTGCTACGGCTCTACATCCTTCCCACAGCACTTCTTCGTGACTAGGGCTGCATTCAAATGTTAATCTATTGTTATAACTAAGCAGTCAGTAGGGAGAGAAACTGTGCCCTTTTTATTTTAACCTGGCCTAAAATTCTCTCTCTCTCTCTCTCTCTCTCTCTCTCTCTCTCTCTCTCTCTCTCTCTCTCTCTCTCTCTCTCTCTCTCTCTCTAATGCTGGTTGTAAAGAACTACCATGAACAAGCAGATCAATTTATTGCATTATCTTTTTCTGCCACTGAGCTACGTGAAATAAGCTGCCAAAGGACGAAAATTTAGACCAAATTAAGGTGAAAGGAGTATGGATTACTAAAGCCCTTACGACACCACACTCACCCTACGCTGTGTGTCGGAAATAATGTAAATGAATTTCTGTATCTCAAGGAAAATGCTCTCTCATAATTCCCAACCAAATCTCTATCCTGCCTTCCGTATCTCTCATTTCTTCATCTTCTGAGGATGTTATTCCTTCTTAAATTCCTTTTGTAGTTGGCCTGTTGTGGTTGTCATGTTTTCTTTTTCTTCCTTCCTTCCTGCCTTTCTTTCTTCCTTCCTTCCTCTGTTTCTTTCTTTCTTCCTTTCTTTCTTCCATACTTTCATTCTTCCTTTCCTTTTTTCCTTCCTCTCTTTCTTCGATCATTCCTTTCTTTCATCCTTCCTTTCTTCCTCTTTCCTCCCCTCCTCCCTTCCTTCCTTCCTTCCTTCCTTCCTTCCTTTCTTTCTTTCTTCCTTCTTTTCTTTCTTTCATCCTTCCTTTCTTTCTTTCTTCCTTCCTTCCTTCCTTTCTTTATGTAACATCATCAATCGCCACCCACCCACCCACACAAATGTAACAGTACCTGGGTTTAAGAAGGGATCCTAGGTTGTATGTTCAGATATATTTATAAGATGTGGGAGCTTCTCTTGGGGCGGCCCATTCGGTCAGTCCCGCCTTAAGGTTTTTCTGACCCAAGGTAATTCACTCCCATAGATTTCAGCCCATATAGGATGCTCTGTGACGCTAACTTTTCTCACTCACTGTTCAGCCACACACACACACACACACACACACACACACACACACACACATGAGGGTTGGTATACACCTTACCCATCTCAGTCATAACCGTTTCCTCTCTAGTCCTTTATTCCAGCTGACACAACGATTTCCCTCAGCTGATAGTAAGTATTGGGAGCCTGAGAGTGTTAATATTACCTTCATTAATTACCAGACGATTTTATTCACCTGAGAGTAAGTATTGGAGTTTGTCATTATTCTCGCCGATTATGGAAGCTCCCTAACACCTTTTCCTAGGCGATTTATTTTGCTTATTACACCTTACTGCCCTACGTGTAACAAAAATAAAGCTAATATCACCATACTCTATCATGCAAAAGGATATTATTAACCACCCATATCCAAAAATAAATCGCTAAGGGCGATGTGTTAGGGAGAGAGGGTACAGGAGTTTTGTGGGCGATTGTATGTTCGTGGTTGTGTGATTCTTGACCGCTTCAGACCGAGGAGAGAGAGAGAGAGAGAGGGAGAGAGAGAGAGAGAGAGAATGCGTAATAATAATAATAATAATAATGATATTAATAATAATAATAATAATAATAATAATAATAACAATAATAATAATAATAATAATAATAATAATAATAATAACAATAATAATAATAATAATAATAATAATAATAACACTAATAAGCTTGCGAGAGAGAGAGAGAGAGAGAGAGAGAGAGAGAGAGAGAGAGAATGCATAATAATAATAATAATAATAATAATAATAATAATAATAATAATAATAATAAGCTTGAGAGAGAGAGAGAGAGAGAGAGAGAGAGAGAGAGAGAGAGAGACGTGTTTAATAGTCTCGCGGCCTTGTTAGAGAGGGAGACCTTCGCGTGGTGGCATTGATGTAATTGGGTGACGGAGCTGCCCAGTTTTGCACACATTCCTTAACTCCACCCCCCCCATCCCCCGAAAGGAGGATGGGGCCATTATTCTTGGCAGTTAAGGAAGCTCCCTAACACCTTTTTCTGGGCGACTTATTTTGCTTATTACACCTTTGTCCTGCGTGTTTCAGCCTGCAGTCCACTAGGGTTCAAATTCAAGCGAACCCAGGACTAAAATAACAACAAAAACAATAATAATAACAACAAAAACATTATCATCATCATCATCATCATCATCATTGTCAATCATCAACGTCATCATCATTAGTGTTATGATTGCTAATAATTAAGGAAGGGAGGAAGGAAGGATGGAAAGGTGGAAGGAAGGAAACGAGAGGGAAAGGAAGGAAGGAAGGAAGGACGGGTGGAAGGGAGGAAGAAAGGAGTGATGCAAGAAATGAAGGAAGAATGGAATCACTGAAGGACGGAAAGAAGGAAGAGGCAATGGAATCCGTGAAGGAAGGAAGGAAGGGAAGAAAGCTAGGAGGAAGAAAGGAAGGAAGGAAGGAAAGAAGTTAGGAAGATGAAATAGAAGGAAGGACTGAAGGAAGCAGAAAAAGGATGGAAGGAAGGAGAGAAAAAAATTGAAGCATAAAAAGAATGGAAAGAAAGAAAGAAGGAAGGAAGGAAAGAAGGAAGGAAGGAAGCAAGCAAGCATGGGAAGGAGGAAGGAAAGAAAACACGAAGGAAGAAAGGAAGGAAGGCAGGAATCAAGGAAGGAAGGAGTCTAGGAAGGAAGGAAGGAATTTAGGAAGGAAGGAAGGAAGGAGTGAAAGCTGGAGACACCTGACCGTGAGAGAGAAAGTTTTCATAGCGATTTCATTCCTCTCTGTCTGTCTGTCTGTCTGTCTGTCTCTCTCTCTCTCTCTCTCTCTCTCTCTCTCAAGCTTATTATTATTATTATTATTATTATTATTATTACTATTATTATTATTATTATTGTTACTATTATTATTATACATTTCTCTCTCTCTCTCTCTCTCTCTCTCTCTCTCTCTCTCTCTCTCTCTCTCTCTCTCTCTCTCTCTCTCAAGCTTATTATTATTATTATTATTATTATTGTTATTATTATTATTATTATTATTATTATTATTGTTACTATTATTATTATACATTTCTCTCTCTCTCTCTCTCTCTCTCTCTCTCTCTCTCTCTCTCTCTCTCACACACACACACACACACCCACACACACACACACACACACACACGAGCGACCTCGTAGGGATGGGGTTGTTGATGATGCTGTTTTTGTTTTTGAATTGTTGTTGTTTCCTCTTATCTGAACGTGAACCCAGTGAGCTACAGGCTGAAGTTACCCCTATCCTGCAGTTCACCATCGTCCCTTTGGTGGAGAGGGAGGACGGTGAGGGATGCATGTATAACCAGGCAGTGGAGCAGACCAGTTAAAGTAGTGCCACCGCGGGAAGGCGTCCAAATCCTCTTCTTTTTAATACAAGGAAAAAAGAACCCAAGGCCCGTAAGATCGTTCCCTCAAAACAAAAGGGAAAGGAAACATAAGAACTGGGAGCCAACTTCAAGATCTCCTCACTTCGCCTATACTCCTTCCATCTTAACTTGGCTCAGATTTTCGTCCTTTTGCAGCTTATTTCACGTAGCTCGGTGGGCGAAAAGACAATGCTACGGCTCCACATTCTCTTTCCATGGCACTTCTTCGTGACTAGCCTCATATTCTAGTACTAGTCTATTGGAAAAACCTATAAATTAAGAGAGAATGAGTTTTAAGCCAAGTTAGAGCGAAAGGAGTATAGAAGTAGCTCGAAAAAGAGTGAATAGACCATATATGCTAGTCACGAAGAAGTGCATTGCAGTGGATGAAGAGACGTGGCACTTTTTATTCTCCCACTGAACTAGGGAAAGGAAGCTATCTCTATCTATCTATCTATCTATCTATTGCCAGACGCCTAAATCCCGTTAGGGGTGGCCACAAACAAATCGCCTCCATGTCGCCCTCTCCCCCTTCATTTCACCGGCCCCGCTCCCAGCTCGCACCCCCCTCTCTCGTATACCTCTCCACTCCATCCCTCCATCTCATCCTCGGCCTCCCCCTCCCTCTCCCCCAGCTTAAAATGAACGGAGTATACAAAATGACACCAACCACATTCCTTTTGTACTACATTCTGACGATCCTGTAAAATTTTCCCTCAGTTATATCGGCCGTAAAAAAGGTATTGCTTCTCTCTTTTTTCCTGTACGTCTTATTGATTATCGGAGCGACTGGTGGGTGGAGGAGTGCGTTTTGTATTTGCTGGCTGATTCTTGAGCTTTTGTAATTACAGTAGATGCTGTTTGTATTACTCTGTAGGGTCTATGTAACTCTCTCTCTCTCTCTCTCTCTCTCTCTCTCTCTCTCTCTCTCTCTCTCTCTTCCTTACATCATCATTCCCTCTCTCCTTCCCTCCCCTCCTCCCTCTCTCACTCTTTCCTCCTTCTCTCCCTTGCTTCATCTTACTCTCCCTCCTTCCTTCCCTCTCTCCCTCCCTCCCTCCCCCTCTTCTTTCTCTTTCCTCCTCCCTCCTTCCTTTCCCATGGTTGACTGCACGGGTGTTGATCTTGAGAGAGAGAGAGAGAGAGAGAGAGAGAGAGAGAGAGAGAGAGAGAGAGAGAGAGAGAGAGAAGGAAATGCAAGAAAGGGGAAAGGAGTAGGAACACACCCACACACACACACACACCCACACACACACACACACACACACACACACACACACACACACACACACACACACACACACACACACACACACACACACACACACACACACACACATACAGAGAGAGAGAGAGAGAGAGGAGGGTACCCGCTCTCCTCACGCCTGGGCGCTTTAGGGGTCCTCAACCTCTCTCTCTCTCTCTCTCTCTCTCTCTCTCTCTCTCTCTCTCTCTCTCTCAAGCCTAGTATTACCAGCAGATTATAATGCTCAACCTTTTCACTCTAATTCCACTTTCTAACATTCCTCTGAAATTTCCTTCTGGCTATTACAGTACTGGTGGGCGCTGCTTCTCACTATTTTCCTGTACGGTTTATGCTGAAGTTGATGATGATGATGATGATGGTGATGATGAAGTTAATGAAGATGGTTGTGATGATGATTTTGATAGTGATGATGATGATGATGGGGAGGAGGAGGAGAATAATGATGATTTTGATGATGATGATGGTGATATGATTTTGATAATGGTGTTGATGGTGATGATAGTGATGATGATAGTGATGATGATGACGATATACTTATTCCCTACTAGACGATTTTCTTCAGCTGGTGGGGGGATTGTAGTAGTAGTAGTAGTAGTAGTGGTAGTAGTAGCAGCATCAGGCTCATCTAGAGGTGAACCCAGTAGACTGCAGGCTACAACTATCCCTCCCCTGCCACCCACAGTCTTCCTTTCGGGGGATAGGGAGGGAGTTGAGGGACGCTTGTGTAACCGGGCAGTGGAGCCGCCTGGTTATATGGGTGCCACCACGTGAAGGCGCTCCTCTATAACCATCCACTCACCTTATAAAGTGACATTCTCGTTTTCTTTCTTGCCTCCCACAGACGATTTTCTTCAGCTTAGGGGTGACTTTAGGAACTGGGGGGGGTTAGCATTCATTTACCCCTTCACTGCTGGAGGTATGCCCTATGCTGAGAAAAATCGTCTGGAATGGGGAAAGAACGATGGAGAAAAAGCACAGGGTTGAGTAGGAGAGGTATTTGTTATTACTGTTATTATTATTATTATTATTATTATTATTATTATTATTATTATTATTATTATTATTATCATTATTATTATTATTATTATTATTGTTACAATAGTTGTTATATCATCATCGATATCATCATCACCATCATCATTATCTTCATTATTATTATTATTATTATTATTATTATTATCATCACCGTTATCATCATTCAGACGTCTTTTCCCACCGAAGAAGAAGAGAAAGAAGATAGATAGATAGATAGATAGATAGATAGAGAGAGAGAGAGAGAGAGAGAGAGACAAGGCTAAACTAACCAAAACTCAGGGCAGTTAAAATGGGCCACACCTTCACTCACTCCCGTTTCAAGCCCACGGAATCCTGCCAAAAAAAAAAATCCACACCTACTCCCCAGACTATTTTACTCAGCTTTGGTTGGGTTATAGGAGCCTGAGAGTGTTAATACTATCACTAACAACCCTCTCATGATTGGGACAGCTCTTGTATTCTGTTTCTTTTCCTTGCCTTCCTTCTTTTACCTGTGTCTGGCCATCCTTCTTTCCTTCCTTCCTTCGCTTCCTTCACTTCCTTCCTTCCTTCGCTTCCTTCCTTCCTTCCTTCGCTTCCTTCACTTCCTTCCTTCCTTCCCTCCCTCCTTCCATCTTTCCTTCACTTCCTTCCTTCCTTCCCTCCCTCCTTCCATCTTTCCTTCCTTCCTTCCTTCCTTCCCTCCCTCCTTCCATCTTTCCTTCCTTTCTTCCTTCCTTCCCTTTTCCATCTTTCCTTCCTTCCTTCCTTCCTTCCTTCCATCTTTCCTCCCTTCCTTCTTTCCTTCCTTCCTTCTTTCCTTCCTTCCTTCCCTCCTTCCTTCCTTCCCTCCTTCCTTCCTTCCTTTCTCTTCCTTCTTCCTTCTGTCCCACCTTCCCCTCTACCTCCCTCCCTCCTTTCTTCCTCTTTCTCTCCCTCCTTCCCTCCCTCCCTCCCTCCTTCCTTCACTCCCTCCCTCCTTCCTTCACTCCTTCATACTTCCGTCCTTCCTTCCTTCCTTTCTCCCTTCCTTCTTCCTTCTATCCCACCTCCTTGCCCTCTACCTCCCTCCCTCCCTGCTTCCTCTTTCTCTTCCTTCCTCCCTCTTTCTTCTTTCCTTCCTTCCTTCCTTCCTCCCTCTTTCTTCTTTCCTTCCTTCCTTCCTTCCTTCCTTCTCTTGATAGACAGATAGATAGACTGAGATTAATCGATAAACAGACATACATTCATATATACATTATGAAGATTAGATAGATAGACAGATAGATAGATAAACAGATAGATAGATAGACAGATAGATAGATAGACAGATAAACAGATAGATAGATAGAGATAGATAAATTTTTCCATATACAAATCTATCGAAGAGTTAAAGGAAATTTTTGACCCTGAAATATTAGAGAGAAAAAAGAAAGAAAAAGAGAGGAGGAAGGCGTGAAGGCATGTGGAGTGACCCCGTTCTCTCTCTCTCTCTCTCTGCGTTGCCCTGAGGTGGGGTTCGAATCGAGCTGTGGCGGACATTTAAGTGAGAGAGAGAGATTCTTTACCTTAACTTCATATCTGAGAGAGAGAGAGAGAGAGAGACTCCAAACGTAACAGTACAACAATTGGTTCCATCTCAGTACGATATCCCTTTCCCTCCCGCCATTGCCAGACGTACGATAACCTTAACCCGTGTGAATTAACATCTTTATTATCCTTTATTTTTCGCATTTTCAGACGATTTTATTCAGCTCAGGAAACGCCTCTTGTGCTGAAAGGGTATATGAAGGCTTTATCTAACCCCTCCAGGTCAAAAAGCGTCTCCTGAGCCCCCAAAATCGTCTGAATATAGCAACGAATGAGGGTAATGTTACGTCACCTCTCGCATCTGATTTGGGCGAGAACAGAGAACGGATGAATGTTAATGAAGAACGGAGAACTGAGCTGTTGGTGTTCTTGTTATGGTCGGTACTGGTGTTTTTGTTGTTTTTGGCTGTCAAGGCTGCTGTTGTGTTGATTGTTGTTATTGTTTTGTTGCGGTGATTGGTGTTTTTTCTCGTAGCTTTGGTGGTACTTGTTTTGTTTTGGTGAGTGGGGTTGTTTTTGTGGTTGTTTTCTTGTTGTTTGTTGTGGTTGTTGTGGTTGTTATGAGGATTATGTTTGGGGTAGTTGTTGTTCTGTGCCTACAATGATGATGATGATGATGGTTGTGGGGATGATGATGATGGTGGTGGTGGTGGTTGTGGTCATGATGGCGGTGGTGGTGGTGATGTGATGGTGATGATGGTGGTTGTGGGGATAATGATGATGGTGGTGGTTGTGGTGATGATGATGATGGTGGTTGTGGTGATGATGGTGATGATGGTGGTGGTTGTGGTAGTGATGATGATGATGATGATGGTGATGGTGGTGATGATGGTGATGATGGCGGTGGTGGTGGTGATGTGATGGTGATGATGGTGGTTGTGGGGATAATGATGATGGTGGTGGTTGTGATGATGATGGTGATGGTGGTTATGATGATGATGGAGATGATGGTGGTGGTTGTGGTAGTGATGATGATGATGATGATGGTGATGGTGGTGATGATGGTGGTGATGATGATGACAATGATGATGATGATTTTTATTTATTATTATTATTATTATTATTATTATTATTATTATTATCATGAGTACTTTTATATTTTACATATTTATTCATTCCTTTCTGAAGAAAGTAAAACAATAGAAAGGAAAGAGGAGAATGGACACGAAAAGGGAGAGAAAGGGAGAGGAAAGAAGGGAGGAAAGTGGAGGAGAGGGAGGGAGGGAGGGGAAAAATGGAGGAGGGAGGGGATGAAGGTCATAGGGAGTGGAGAGGAGGGAAATTTGGGGGAGAGGGATGAAGAAAGGAGGGGAAGGGGAGGGAGGGAGGGAGAGACAGGGAGAAGGAAGAAGAGAAAGGATGCAAAGGAAGAAGGAATGGAAAGTGAAGGTGAAGGGAGGGAAGGGGAGGGAAGGGGGAAGGGAGGGGGAGGGGAGGAAACTGAAGAGAAAGGGGAGGGGGAGGGGAGGGGGAGGGGGCGTGGGTGTACCGCTAGACAAAAGTGGGCGGCCTTGGGTGTGGGTAGACTCGTTCCACACCTGTCCCACACCACCCACACCTGTCCCACACCACCCACACCTGTCCCACACCACCCACACCTGTCCCACACCATCCCACACCTGTCCCACACTACCCACACCTGTCCCACACCTGTCCCACACCTGTCCCACACCTGTCCCACACCACCCACACCTGTCCCACACCATCCCACACCTGTCCCACACTACCCACACCTGTCCCACACCTGTCCCACACCTGTCCCACACCACACCTATATATGTCGTTCATCTTATACAATTTTCGCATTAATATCATGTACAGTATAGTATTTATGCTAAGTAGTTGTGGTTCAGTGGATTAAGGCGCTCTAAGTCTATGTGCTTTTAAGGGTTTACATCTGAGGGATGGTTGGGGTGTACTGCTCACTTCATGCCTCTCAGGGATAAGGGAATGGTCACTCTAGGGTATAATATTGAGATGGAGTGGCCTAGCCCCGGGACCCTACGCTTCTGAAGGGGGAATAGGAGTGGATGGTGGTGGATGATGCTGTGGTGCAGGTGTGTGTGTGTGTGTGTGTGTGTGTGTGTGTGAGAGAGAGAGAGAGAGAGAGAGAGAGAGAGAGAGAGAGAGAGAGAGAGAGAGAGAGAGAGCCAGGATTCCAGGTGCTTGAATGATGAGTGAACGTATGACCTCTTTTAATACTGGAAAAGGTCGTCTTCACGTAGTGGCACTGATATAACCGGGCAGCTGAACTTCCTGGTTATCCATCCTTTCCATAGCACTTCTTCGCGACTTGCTGCCATTCTATATCCTTTCCATAGCACTTCTTCGTGACTTGCATCGAATGTGTTAATCTATTGTTACATCTCAGCATTCAAGATGGAGAGATGGTGATGGTGGTGATGATGATGATGATGATGATATTGGTGATGGTGATGATGATGATGATGATGATGATGATGATGATGATGGTGATGGTGGTGGTGTTGGTGGTGATGATGATGATCGTGGTGATGGTGGTGGTGGCGGTGATGATGATGATGATGATGATGATGATGATGGTGGTATGAGGATGGTGGTAGTGGTGGTGTTGATGATGGTGGTGGTGATGATGATGATGATGGTGGTGGTGATGATGATAATGATGGTGGTGGTGGTTATGATGGTGATGGTGGTGGTGGTGATGGTGACAATATTGGTGGTGGTGGTAGTGGTGATGTTGGTGATGATGATGATGATGATGATGATGATGGTGATGATGATGATGATGATGGTGACGGTGATGATAGTGGTGATGTTATGCCTGGTGGTTTAGTGATTCAAGGCGCCCCATTCCGACGTGTCATGAAAGGTTTAGATTCATGGGGGGGTTATTGCACCTTAATGCTACTCAGGGGCGGGCGAGGCTGGTCACCTTCGCCTTGAATGTCGGCAGTGAGTGGCTTAACTGGCTCCTTCGCTCCTGATGAGGCAGAAGGAATTGGATGATAGATAGATAGACGGATAGATAGATAGATAGATGGATAGATAGACAGATAGATAGACAGATAGCCAGCAGATGGGGAAATAGATCGATACAAATAGCCTAGATAGATAGATAGACATGGATGAATAGACAGATAGATAGATAGGTAGATAGATAGATGGATAGATAGACTGGTAGATAAATAAATGGATAAATAGATAGCTAGATGGATGGATAGATAGGTAGAAAGATAGATAGATAGATAGACAGATATATAGGCAGATAGGTAGGCAGATAGCGTAGATAGATAGAAATATCGATAGACAGGCATAGGTATACAGATAGATAGGCAGATAGATGCAGTAGGTAGATAGAAATATAGATAGATAAAACTAGCCAAATATACACACGCCAGTTAAACACAATATAAACACAGGTAAAAGAAAAAGGTAATCAGAGAGAGACGGAATTACTCTGAGGCGACTAAAAGAATTGACAAAAAATATAATAATTACTTTGACTAGGTGTGTGAAAGGCTGAGGGAAAGACAGGAGGAAAGTGAAAGTTGTTTGTGCCTTGTTTACTGCTTGCTTATTTGTTTGTTTG
>NC_137006.1:232500-237500 GCF_032717465.1 Coenobita brevimanus | reverse complement strand
AGAGAGGGGGATGTGAGCGGGAAGCAGGGCAGTGAAATGACAGGGGACAGGGCGACATGGAGGCAATTTGTTTGTGGCCACCCCTTTACGGGATTAAGGCGTGTGGCAATAGATAGACAGATAGATTTTGGAGGTTCCTTGACAACTTTTCCTAAACAGTTTATTCTACTTATGTCACGTATAATATCCTTTTATAATTTATTTTAGCAGTTTGTGTCGGTATTGTCAGGGTTTAGATACCATGGAAAGGAATATTGTTTCGTAGTGCAAAATTAATCGCTAAAGATAATGTGCTTAGACTCATACCCTAACGAGAAAGCGACCAGAAGTCTTAGGAGTTTGTTTATCAATTTAGGTCACCATAGAGCGCATCAGTAATTTTTTGTCATTTATCCGACTACGTACCTATTACAAAGACATAAGTAGCATAGGCGAAATTTTGAATGTGTGATAGGCAAAGTATATCTCTTCGGAAAAATGCGAAAAAAAACCTCTCAAACTGACAGGAAGATGGTTCATGGTGAGGATTTTGACTTTCTAGAACCACCATTTGTAACCCTGTCCAGTGCGGCTGTGGTAGAGGTGTGGTTCTTTGTGGTAGTCGGGTTCTTTGTGGTACTTGGAGGAGCACAGACTTCAAGGACGGCTGTAAAAACACAATATACACTGATGCAGCAACCGTGGCGTAGAAGGCTTCACTTTAGCAGCAGCAAGGGTGAAGCCGTGAAGGGAGGAAGATATTGAAGCACTGTTAACGAAGGAGAGGAAACGGTAGTGTCTGTGGGGTGGGAAATAATTTACCCCACACGCAGGTTAGATAGGAATGTTGTAGAGGTGAAGCCTTGAAGAGAGGAAGATAATGAAGCACTGATAACAAGAGGAAGCTAGGTGGTAATATCTGCTGGGTGGAAAAAGACACATAAACATCTCCCACTCGCAGCGTCAATAGTTCTGTGCCCTAATTAGCGAACAGAGGGAGATAAAGCACACACACTAGTTCTCCTCTGTGGGCGGGTTAGTGTCGGTGTGTGTGGGTAGGTGGAGTGGACGACCTTTTGGGCTGAAGGGTGGAGCTGCAACTCTGTCCATAGATTAGATTCCTTAGCCAACAGGAGTGTAAAATGAGTGCACACAGGCGCTACACCCATTAACAAACACACACCGACACTTCTCCATCTGGTGTGGCAAAGGAAGGTGTTAATTATAATGTATTTACGTGACAGCAATATAAATCACGGGATAAAGGAGCATGAAAAGGGTACACTCTGTCTTTTAGTGGGAGATAAGACAGGCAGAATACCTAGATCTAGGTGTGAACAGGACCCAGATGGAAATAGGCTGGACAATGTTACTACTTCTATGGGTGGAATGCAAACGCCAGACGGTTTTATTCAGCTTAGAGTGAGTCATCTGGGCCTGAGGATGGCAGCTGGGGTGAAGTGGTTATATACACACACCAGGAAGTCTAGGAATAATAAAATAAACTCTCGTATCTCTGTTGCAACTCATTCCAGACGATTTCATTCAGCTGAGAGTGAGTCATAGGGGCCTGAAGGTGATAATACGGTGTCGTGGAAATCTGATCGTGAAAAAAACAACTGCACTCTTTTTAGTCTAACTTTGCCAAAAATTTCCAACCCTCTGTCCTCAATCCTGAGTTGTATCAATACGTTAGCACCAGATTATGATGCTAGTCACGAACAAGTGCTATGAAAAGAATGTAGAATCGCAGCACTATCTTACTCTGCCATTGAGCTGCGTGAAATACAAAAAGAAAGAAAGCCTGGGCCAAGTTAAGGTAAAAGACTTATAGAATTTTAGTCCAGTTAACACCAGAGTGAGTCACAGGGGAGAAAAAAGGGCAATCAGAGCAGCTGAAGTTGGTCCACAAATAGACCCCAGACCCGGAGACCTAACCTGGCGCTATACCTAACTGTATTTAAGGTTGGCGTGACCATTTGTGGACGCCAAACCCTTCCCCTCGTATTATCACCCCTTGTCTTTCTTAACCTTCTGTATACAGGGTGGACCATATATTGCACCTCAGTGTTTTATGTGTCGTGGATATGGCTAAGTCTGCCGGTGTGGGGTGCATGCTGGGACTGTTTCATTCAGGTGTTGATGGTACTGGTGTTGGTATTTTTATGACGTCGGTGTGTCTTGTGGAATGTCGGAAAAATATTGAATGAAATTTAGATCAACTAACTATTCCTCGCGGTTGGCTGGAATCCATCTCGCTTCCTTTCGCATCGCAATCCGCTCCACTAAGCACCCCACCATCATCACATCCATTAGCTCACCACACCCCTGATATGTACAGTGGCGCCCCCCCCTAACTGTGGCTGGGGGTTGGTGTGACCATTTGTGGACACCAAAACCTTACCTTCGCTCTTATCACGTCCCCATCCCGCTGTGTGTCTTGCTGGTGTGTGTCCTTCATCTTGTGGCCGGCCAGACCTGCTTCTGCTTCTTGTGTGGTGCAGGGAGAGGCAGGGAGGGCGAGGACAGTAGCAGCGGGACAATCAACACCACCTGCATCTCTGGCCTCGACACCTTCAGCGTCTTGACTTCACCTGATCCTTGCTTCGTGAGGCTGTTCTTGTTTTGTGGCTCCAGGCTCATTTGAACGTGCACCCGGTGGCCTGCAGGCTGAAGTTACCCCCTCTGTAGTCAGCCATCCTTCTTTGACCCACGGGGAGGAAGTTGACGGGCTTTTGCATAACTGATCAGATGAGCCTCCTGGATATATCGGTGCCATCGCGTAAAGTGGTCCAGCTCCATGACTGCCTCTTCCAGGTGAACGTGACTTACGAGACTTGCTACCAGTTCATCCTTAGTGATTTATGGTTCACATTACACCTTACTGTTCTCTAGTATGTCACTGATGCCAACTGTGTCAATATTATAAAAAATAAAGTAGAAAATTACATACGGGGACATATGAAGTTACGGTATACAAACTCAGTGGCGAAGGAAAGTTACCACAAAGCCTCTTATGGCAGCGAGTATACGGGTCCTGGCAGGCCGTCAGTGCTGACTAACAACCTGCTTATAATTCTATCCACGTCAGGTGACTACACTGAGTGACAAGCCAAATGATATCCTGCAACCCAGGAAACAATTTGCAGTGCTGGGTGATAACCATATGACCAAATAACGGGGTGATGGAGCTTACTACGGTGCCCCTGCTAACTGGGTGGAGAGACGCAAATGCGGCATCCATCTGGGAACCAAACTTTCACACATCCCTACGCTTCACTGTGGCAAGGCGCTGTCCACTGGAAGGGAACACTGGTTCATTGTACGGGGCGGCACTGCAGGAGCCGTTGCTTGCCTGCTGTTGATGGGTCTGCTTGGTCAGACAAACCGGGGCTACTCAACAACTACGCTGTGCCTCTGCTGCACCCCGGTGCTGCCAGGGAGGTGTGCCGTTTTGCATCAGATTTTACTTGAGCAATGGTTTTCCATCTCTCTCTCTCTCTCTCTCTCTCTCTCTCTCTCTCTCTCTCTCTCTCTCTCTCTCACACACACCAGGAAGCCATTTACTACGCTGGGTGGTAACCATATAACCAAATTTTGGCGCCTGGTGGTTTAGTGGGTAATTATTACGCTCCAATCGGATTGAGCCGGTGAAGGTTTATATCCAAGGGATGGTTGGGTTTGATTGCTCATGTATTGCTACTCAGGGATGAGTGAGGCTGGTCACTCTCATCTTAAATGTCGGGACCAACTGCCTAGCCCCGGGCTCCTACTCTCATTATGGGGCAATGTAGGATTGGATGATGGATGGATGGATGAACTACCTGTTTATCTATGTCTATCTATCTGCCTCCATCTATCCATCTATCTGTTTATCTATCTGTCTGTCTGTCTGTGACTGTCTATATCTATTCTGTCTACATGTCTATCTATCTATTTGTCTATCTATCTATCCTTATCTATGTAACACGAGTATGTATGTGTGTGTGTCTGGTGAATATAACTAAAAATCCTGCTTATTTTGGTAACATTGAGGTGTGTCTGATAAATTTACTTGAATTAATAATCAGACAGAAGCCATATATATATATTTTTTACGTTAATAGTACCAACACTGATAGAAAAAATAGGTACTGAAAATGCATATTGCTTTTGAGTCACGTTTTTATATATAGGTGTGTAGTTGTGTCTAGTATTTGAAGGAACTGCAAAAACTTATTATATTTTAGCATCTGTTATTTTTGAGTGTCTGAAAAAAAAAAATCACACTGTTTTTGGGGAGCATCTGTGTGTGTGTGTGTGTGTGTGTGTGTGTGTGTGTGTGTGTGTGTGTGTGTGTGTGTGTGTGTGTGTGTGTGTTTAATTAATATGATGTAAAGATTTCCATGGTTTTCAAGCCACCATAACAACTCTGTCTACCATACTCAGTCACCCACGTGTAGTCGATACGCATCTCTCTAAACTACCATACTACCATGAACACTACCACACTGCCATCATATTGCCATGAATACTAACATACTGTGAACACTACCATAATATTATACTACCATGAACATTACCATACTAGCGTGAAGACTACCATACTATCATCATACTACCATACAGTCATGAACACTACCATACTACTATCATACTACCATACTACCATTAACACTACCATACTACTATCATACTACCATACTACCATTAACACTACCATACTACTATCATACTACCATACTACCATTAACACTACCATACTACTAAGAACACTATCATACTACCATAGCACCATGAACACTACCAGATTACCATGACCACTACCATACTACCATGAACACTACCATACCACCATGAACACTACCAGACTACCATGACCACTACCATACCACCATGAACACTACCAGACTACCATGAACACTACCATACTACCATGACCGCTACCATACCACCATGAACACTACCATACTACATGAACACTACCATACTACCATGACCACTACCATACTACCATGACCACTACCATACTACCATGAACA
>NC_137006.1:225000-227500 GCF_032717465.1 Coenobita brevimanus | reverse complement strand
TAAGATTGTGTAACATGGCAGACCAAGATCGTAGAATTAATTACATCCGGCAATGAAGTTGGGGAGGTTCCATCATAAACCATTAACTGTACTGACGCTGGCGGGGGTATGCGCTCTCTGAATACGTTTTAGTTTTCCTTTCTGTGTTTCGTTACCAAGGTCAGAATTATATGTTTACTTTTCTGTTTTTTTGTTTCAATCTTAGCTTAATGCAACTGTCCTCAAAAATTGATTCAAGGCCTCAAAGACAAGGATAGTAATGCATGAAGATCCCACCCACACATCCAACCCTCAGGCCAAGGCAGCAGGCAGCACTGAGGATTACCATGCAGGGCTGGAGAACTGTACGGAAAATTTCATGGGATAGGGTGAATAGAAGATTGAGGCCACATTGTCATAGATTTTAATACGTCAGGTAAACTTAAGTGAATTCGTATGTATACCGTTAGCAGAGAAAATGTTGCTTAAGAATTCACCATAGCAAAAGAGTTATGGGAAATATAATAAGGTTAGTGCTCAACTCTACGGTGGTTTTACTGCATCTTCCGTGGGCTGAATTAGTTTTTTTTCTCTTCTAGTTGTCATCCATTAACACTCTCAGGCTTCTCTGGCTTCCTCTCAGCTGAATTAAATCGTCTGGTGTCAGCTGGAATAGAATACCAGCCGTGAGAGGCAGTGGTACACCAGGAATGACTCGCTAGGAAAGAATACTGAGTTGTGAACGAGTTAGTTTGGGATCAGAAACTATATATTATTTACTGCTGTTTTTTTTTAAGGTTGTTACTGTATCCCCGACTGAGAAATTATAAGATATCTTGCCTCATATCTTTCCTTCCCTTTCTCCCTCCCCCAATCCTCTCCATCCCTTTATTTCCCTTCCCTACCCTTCCCTTCTTACTCTTCTTCCTTTCCCAACCATTCGCTCCTCTCTCTCTCTCTCTCTCTTCCATTCTCTCCACCCCTCTCCCCTTTCACATTCTCTTCCTTTCTCTTTCCTCTCCTTTCATTTCTGCTTCTCCCCCTGTCCTCTTATCTCCTATTTACTCTTCCTCCTCCTTCCCATTTTTCTTCCCTTTCCCCTCCTCCTCCTCTCTTTCCCTCCTTTTTCTCTCCCTCCCTCCCTCCCTCCCTCCCTCCCTCTTCCTCTCTCTCTCTCCTCCCCTCCGCTCCCCTCCCTCTCTAAATTTGATGAGTAATTATAAGAAAATTCGCTTTGTTCACGATTCACCCATCCCTCCTCTCCTCTTCCTGCCTCTGCCTCCCTCCTCTCCTCTTCCTGCCTCTCCCTCCCTTCTCTCCTCTTCCTTCTCTCCCTACCTCTCTCTTCTCTACCCCTTCCTTCCTCCTCCTCTCCTGTCTTCCCCTTCCCTCCTCTCTTCCCCTGCCTCTCGTACCCTCCCTCCTCTCTCTCCCTCACACCAGTCTTCCTTCACTCCTCTGTCCTTCTCTCTCTTTCCACTTTTTTTTTTTCTTTTCCATCACTTTCGTTCATTTTCCTCCTCTCCCCTCCCTACCCTCCCCTTCCCCTTCCTCTTCCCTTCCCCTTCCCCATTACCCCCCGCCCTACTCTCCCCAGATCACCACTTCTCCATTCTTGCTTTCCCTCCCCTCTCCTCCCCTCCCCTCCCCTCCCCTCCCCTCCCCTCCCCTCCCTTCCCTTCCCTTCCCTTCCCTTCCCTTCCCTTCCCCTTCCCTTCCCTTCCCTTCCCTTCCCCTTCCCCTTCCCCTTCCCCTCTTTATCTACCCCTATACTCCCTTCCTTCAACCCTCCCTCCTTCCCTCATCCTTGCCCTCCCCTCCATTCCTCTCCTATTCTTTCTTTCCTTTCCTCCCCTCCCCTACCTTCCCTTTCCTCTTCTTTTCCCTCCTCTCCCCATTCTCTTCTTCCTCCCAATTTCCCCCCACCTTCGCCGTCTTCTCCCCATTTTCCTCCCTTCTCACTACTCCCTTACTCTTCCCTCCCCTCCCCTTTCCTTCCCATCTCCTCCCTCACCCTCCCTTCCCCTTCCTTTCCTTCACTTTCCTTCCCTTCTTTCTCCTTCCCTCGCCTACACTGTCTTGCTAACCTCCCTTCACCTAAGTCTTCTCCCAGCTCACTCACTCACTCACTGTCACTCACTCGCTCACTCCCTCACCATCTTGCCCACTCACTCACTCAAATGAGGCAGCGATTGTGGGTTGGTATAATATGCATAAGTTAGTTACGGAACCCAGGACAATCAATGAAAACATTAAGTGGTCAGTGAACACAATATGTTTGGTTCCCTACAATACTGTAGTCTTGTTGTTGTCACCTGATAGAACTGGACTACGCCTACAACTTACAGTCAATGCTAAGTCGTGGTTATATTAAATTCAATGAACCTTATGTGACATTGTTAGCAATGAGTCGTCTTGGCTGTTTAAGTCGGTTTGCTTTGCTTGGTGGAACTGTCACTCCCACAACTTTATTACCAAGTTGTGGTTACGTGAAATTGGGTGAATCTGAGTTATGAGGCAT